>NC_070585.1:4455943-4755943 GCF_027409825.1 Scomber japonicus
ATGAAATCAACTTAAAAGAATTTCTATCAAAAAAATGAAAGAAAGTAACTTGCATAAACTCACATACCTGCATTATGGAGAAGAAACATTCACAGGTGTTCACAGGTTTTCTCATACCTGCTCTCTGTGCTCTGTAACACCATGACGAGAGTCACTACATATCCTCTGTTAACAACCAGTCTCAACAGCACACTCTAGCGTGACACGCTACGTAGCAGCCCTGCAGCTAACACAGGCTGCGACAACTTCTCCTCTAATTAGTAAGTTTATGCATGAAAAGATATAACACCAGTGACTACACCAGCTTTACAAATATTTTTAAGTAACTTACGTTCACTTTTACAACAAAAACAATGAAATTATGGAGAGCAGCAGAAATCTGTACCTTTCTGGGGAAAATCACAGCGCAAAGAGGAAGTAACACCCGATGCTACGCGGTAAGTGCAGTTTAGAAAATATAATACTCACTATACTTCCAGTAATGCATATTTATCTAGTAATACATTTCCCCTGACATGTGTGCTTAAAACATTAACCTTCACAATTACACAATTTCCTATTATATTAACAACACTCAAAGGAATAAAGAAAAAACATGACAGCAAAACCGCTATCCTTCAAAATAAAAGTTTGCGCTTCACTGCTTTCATAATATGGCGCAACAACATCACACCACTACACTCACACACACACAGCTGCTCTGATGACGTTGACCAGGACACTGGGATTTGAGGAGTTAAAGTCTGTGTAAAGTAAGAATAAATATGTGTTCTGCTGTGTGCTGAATGTATTTATCGCTCTACAGCAGCAGGGGCGGGTTTAATCCCGCTAAATCCTGAACACAGAAATCTTGAAACAGTTTGTGAAGCCTAGCTCCACAATTCAAATCTAAATGGTTGAAATGCTTTTTATACATTTTTTAGAAATACATTTATGACCTATTTAATGTGTTTAGAAGAAAATGTCTGAATTCACTTTATACGGTCTTTAAAGCTTTTATTCACTGACAAACTTGCCTTAGCTGTGCATACACTGCATTGCTATGGTCACAGCATGCTCTTTCTCTCTCTCTCTCTCTCTCTCTCTCTCTACTGTTACCTCACCTATTGTTACCCCCACATGGGGCAAACATATGCAGAAAGAATATGTTTATATAATATGAGCTTCTTATAAATGTATTGTACAGGTAAGCTGTTAGATTGTTCTGTTACATCATGCACATAAGTTAATTAATGTGAGCTCTTTCATTTGAGAGCACCAAATACTAATTCTTGCTCATAGTTGTGCATGTACTATCACATATTTCCCCCTGACACCTGCAGGTCTCTGTAGAAAACCTTGAATGATCAGTCCTGTGATATTCTATATTTTTCCAAATCAAAGCAAATCCTGTGTGCAGGCTCAAACCAACAATGACTGTGTGCCATGTATTCTGTATGCATCTTATTCCTCTGTGTCATAGAGTGCCATTGTTGTCCAAAAGCTATTAAAAACACATCAATGAGTCGCACTGTTGCACTGGATGACAAGTTCCTTCATTACCATGAAAATAGTTCCCTAATGAGGCTCAATGAAACTGTATTTGTGAAGTGTTTCAGCAGGGGAGTGAGTACTGATCGATGAATAAGAGATTGTTGATCTGTGCATGGTGACTGTTAATTGGGTTAATTGTTATTATATGGCGACATTTCTAATGTTCATGAAACTAATTAACAAACTCAGATATTCCCAGAACATTTGTTTAAAGATACAAGAACCAGAAATGAAGAAGAACTAAAGAGGAAACAATCTAATCCACGAATTAATAATAAAATAACCAAAAAGTTGACAGGAGGGGGAGGTTTACCTCTTCACAGCAGGATTTATGTTATAGTAGGTCAATGTGAAGCCTTTGTATTTCCTCATTGTGTTTGAATAGTAAGTAATTATTAGGCCAACCTGGATACAGCAGAGGAGAACAGATGTGTAAACAAACATTAAAGTCTTTTGCCGCTCTGATTGGGGATGGACATTAAATATTCACCGATAGGTGTGTGTGGCGTGGCACTCAGCTCTCAGCCGGGACACTCATCACTCTACATTTTTGTTTCCTTCCACAACACACCACCACTTCCATCTTTAATGGAAGAAGAAAAAAAAGGCACCAGATGAGCCAGATGGCCAAAGCTCCCAACCACCCCCAACCCACATGAAATATTCAGCCAGGATCTGCAATCTTTATGATAGTCTTAAAATAGGAAAGAGTGGGATAAGCAAACACCTGTTTATAGGTTGAGCCCTCCTCCAGAACAACATTCCTCCTGTGGTTCAGAGTTTCTGCTTTGCTTTCTTCACTCATGTAGAGTACAGTATGGATCATGGATATGAAGCCATATGCCCACTATGTGCACTACATGATTATAATTCACACTATTTTTTTTGCTGTTGTTGCATTTTGCCCTCATCTCTGTGTTTGCCATAATTACATGAAGCAGCAGCTGGACCTGTCTTGTTTTTTCATGTAGTTAGTTTATTACTTTTTTATTTTCATTATTTAATTTTAATTATATTTATCATGAAAAATAACTTGAGGCAATTTAGTCACACTGGTTAAAATCTGTAATATAATGATGTACTGTCATTTAGCATGTGAAAAAATGGTATTCATTGTGTCTATCACGTTTGTTCCATGTAGTTTATTAAATAACAAAAACTGGACAGCAGGAAAAAATATCACTGACAGTAAAGCAATGGTTTTCTTTTAAAAATGTAATTAATGTAGCGGTTATGATACAAGAAGTGGCATGTTAGCTAAACTTTTAACCATATTCAATGCATAAAAATGAGTGTGCACCTACACAACGTGAATAACTAGGGAATCCATGTATAATAATACAAATATTAGATAGAAATGTACAATTATGTGGTCATAATTTGTCATCTTTATATATTTTTTATATAATGTATATATTTATTTTCCTCTTAATAACTAAATAATATCATTATCAGTGTTGGCTGTTTGAAATGATTTGCTGTATTCATGTAGTGCATTTGACAAACAACAAACATGATATAACTGTTTATATTAAAGGTGTTTCTTATCTTCAAAAGTGTGTCTATATCCAGGAACAGGTGTTGCAAAAACAGGAGGAGGGGATGGAAAGTGTATTTAAATCAGGGCTATATTATATTTAGGTCTGTGCAGTAATTAAAAATAAACTCATTACAAAGCATTGCATCAGATCTCACAATAACAGCTACTGTAGTTTTCTTGGTCTGAGCTCATTCCATCATCATATCATCTCTGTCAAATATTTTAATACGTAATTAGTGAAACACAGTTAGAGATCAATGTGGCATCTTAACCGCTAGTTGAATTAATGCATGTTTGAGCATGTCACAGCGTGTGTGTGTGTGTGTGTGTGTGTGTGTGTGTGTGTGTGTGTGTTCGGCCTTAATAACACTACCTTACTCCTCAGAGAGCTTCTGCTCTGAATCAGTGGGGACTGAGAAGTTTCTCCCTTCCCTCAGGGAGGCTTTTTTCCCCAAAGACTCACTCTTCTGCCCAAGATTGCAATGATGAACAACAACACATAACACCTAGAAAGTAGGCCACAAGCATGCACAATCAGTCCTCCTTCCAGTCAACTTTTGTTGAGCAGAAATGGGAGATACAGTGTATGGGAGTGCGCAGTGCAGCAGTCTTTGTTAGGGTAAAAACAAAAACAGTGGCAGGTAAAGACAACTAGAATGAACCTTTAAAAACTGATCCTAGGGTCATCTTTTGTAGCAAGGATGTTCTATTCCTTCTCCTAATGAACTCTGCATCTTGAACAGAATGTGGAGAGACATCAGGAATAACAAAAAGCACATTTTGAAACATATGAGGTCAGGAAGGCTCCATTGAGATTTAATTGCTGGGCAGCTCCTGAGAATTGAGTCATCAGATCATCAACCAAGAAAGAAGGAAATATATATACATTCATTTAGCAAAATGTGTTCTAATTAAATATCTGTATAATTAATTAACTAACTCTACTAAAAATCACATTTACTTGAATGAATAGAGACCTAAGACTTAATGATGGATAAGAGCATAAGCATTTCAACCATTTAGATTTGAATTGTGGAGCTAGACTTCACAAACTGTGTTTCAAGATTTCTGTGTTCAGGATTTAGTGGGCGGGTCTGAAAATCATAAACCCGCCTCTGCTGCTGTAGAGGTATAAATACATTCAGCACACACTACTACTACTACAGTCTACAGTTAGCCAGTTAGCTGAGTTAGCTGCCGAGCTAGCGGCAGTGAGCTCTCAGACATAGCGTCCATGTTTCTGGTAGAGGTGGTGACTTTGATTGACAGATGACACTTGGTAGGGGGCGGGGTTTTAGCGGACTCGGCAACCACGCCCACAGCGTTTGGGAGCAGAGAAAGAGACTTTATACTTTTTTTTATACAGCTTGAAGCCTAATTTCATATATTTGTTTATATTTATTTCAAAGTTGGCAGGGTGGTTAACAACACACTTTTCAGAAAACATTCTTATTCTTTCTTTACACAGACTTTAAGGTCAAGAATTATCACTCTCAAATCAAATACTTGTTTAAAAACCACCTGCAAAATAATCTCCACCAATAAGCTTTTTTGAGTTTTTAACTTAATAGAAATAGCACCAGCTCCCACCACATGACATCATACTCATCTTGTAGAACATAGATTGGCTAAAAATATTATGTTCTTGTGCTTTGTTTCGGCCATATGTTCAAAAACATTTACTTTCCTGTTCTCACCACCTCTTTAATACTAAACATGCTCTTCCCCCGCTCACCAGTACAGTATATGCTGGTGACCTTCTGAAGCAGAGCCCTGGGGCAGAGCAACAGCCATCCTCTGACCTTAGCAGAGTTTGGAGAGATTCAGTCCCCTGGCTGTGGACCATCAGTCTTGCACAGAGGCTGCTGGTGATGGCGGGGGCACGGAGAGGGTGCTATATCTGCTCTATCATTGATCCAAATGGTCATTTTGTCCTCAGTCCAAATATGAATACAGAAATGTAACCAAACAGTGAGCTCAGTCCCATCACACACAACTGGCCTGTGGTAAAGGTCAGATGCTGCATTTGGTTAAAGGCCAGTTCAAGACTCAGACTCATAGAGCATGCTGCTGCTCTGCTCTCTGTCGGTTGAAACTTCCCACATAGTATTTGAGATAATGTGGCTAAACTGTTCCAACCTACTCCAACATCTGTCTGCTCATGTGACTACACTGTGATGTCACTCTAGCCAAAACAACAAATCAGGGCTTGTGTTGTACTAAAACAGAATATTAGACATAATAAATAATAGCTCTGGTTATTGGTTTTTTGTGTCATTAGCCTTTAAAGTGAGCTCTCTCCTATACTGTGTCCACTTTGCTATATTTTAGAGGAGAAGAGCAGAGCATGGTTGCTAACAGACTCCCACCCATCATGAGTTTTGCTGCTTTGCATTTGATGAAACTGATCCACTAAGACTTCAGAGTCTCAGTGGATCCCCCCCTCCCCCCCCGGCCACCCCCCCTTTAACAGCCAGTTACTCTGCCTGCTCACAAGGTGAATTAAGTGACAAGCGTGTAACTAGCAGGAGGTCCGGGTGTCTACATGTAGTTTGTGTTTGAATCACTGGCCCCTCCAGGGGATAGGAGGTTTGCCTGGAGCTGGGTACACCAGACTGGAGAGCACGGCAGGAGGCAAAACACTGATTTTTAATTGATACATTAAACAGTCAAACAGATTGCACAACCTCAGGCCATGAACAAAACAGCATGCACAACTCTAAGCCCACGGCAAGCAGAGAATCACTCTCTCCCTGTCATCTCCCCGTCCTTATTCTTAGACTTATTCTCTATTCCATAGGGATGCACTTTTGTTGTGTTGTCTGGTTCAGAGGCTGAAAAACAGTCTGCACACAGACCTGCACAGTGTGTGGAGGAGCTGCTGCTTCTCTCGGGCACAGCTGCAGCAGAGGAATGGGATCTATGGAAATGAATGCGTCTATTATTTGGCTTTCTGATCTCAACCAGCAGACTAAGTGTGTGTGTGTGTGTGTGTGTGTGTGTGATCAATATGATCTGCAGCTCCCACTCCAACTAATGCACTTTAAATAGGAGAGTGCTTGTTGTTTGGCAGGGCTAATTAAAATGATTTATGCTAGCCTTGCATGACATCACTGGAAGTCAAATGAATTAGTGTATTTCCCAGACACATATGCTATCTATCTAACAGAACAAAATCCTATAAATATACATCTCGCAATATTTAACTATTTACCTTCAAAATGAAATTAAAATGCATTCATACTCTTTTTAACTAAAATCTCTTTATTAATCATTTGTGTGTCTCTATGAAGTGCTACTTGTTACCACATAAGTAGCAGAACTATCTGGCAGAGGGTGGAAGGATGAACCGGGTCTTTATACTGCAGTTGATGAGTGTGATTAGAAACAGGTGTGCCAAACCTCCACCACTGGGCCCTGCCTCTGCCAAAGGGAAACAAAGACAAAACAGGGGAGGAGCACAAGGGGAGGAGACAAGACAGACAAGGAAACTCAGGAGGTCACAGCTGGGGCTGTGACAGTTGCTTTGATGTTCATGAAATGCAGTGGTTTCACTGCTCTCATCGTTCTACTTGAGAATGATACTTAACCCCAAATTGTTTGTGATGGTATGTGAATGTTCATCTCTTCCTGATGAGCAGGTCAAAAAAGACTAGAAAAGTGTTATATAAGTACAGTCTATTTATCATATACAAACAAAAAAAAAAAACTTTGCCAACATGTTTGATCTGATAATTGGGCTGAGGCATGGCTCATCAGCTCTATAGCAGCCCCATAATTACTTTCAGCATTTTTGAGGTGCTATATGTGCTCAAAAAAGAACAGGTGTGACTGAACCAATGATATGGGAAAAGTTATTAAAATCTTGACTTTTCATGAAACTCCATTGACGTATAGCTCCTTGGCTTGAAAGTTTTACCATGAAACAACAAGCTGTTGTAACTCCAGTGCACTTTGTCTGATTAGCTCTACATTTCACACAATTCATTGGATTCAAGTCATGAACACAATTACACATGACATGACGTGACATATAATCACTGGATGTTCTCTATCGCCACAACGTGGACACAGTATGGTATGTAACTCCATCGTGCAACATCCAATATTCATGACCTAGACTTACTGTATTGCTGCATTGATGACCCAGTTGTGTAGGACTGCCTAATGGCAATAGGAAATAAGCCATAAGTTCTTAACTTCCTTAATTTACATAAAATTCAAAGTTTGTGGTCTATACTTCATATGCAAAATATATATCTAATACTTGTTTTTAGCACCACATAGTGGACACAAGAAGTGAGAGTCATCTCCTACATGCAATGTCCATATTCATGAAAATGCATCGTGTTATTCTGCAATAACAGAACTTTGACTGCACAAAGGTGGGAGGGCTCGATCATTGTTGCATGCAGATTTAATTGGTCTTGGAGTTGGTTCAGTTGTCATTATATGACCTAAATATGGAATATGTCTCCGTACATTAGTGAAACATCAAGAATCACAGACAAGAGAATCAGAAAAGCATCAACTGTGTGTGAACACTGGACCAGAGCCACTCCCAGCATGCATTTAGACGGGGTCAGAAGTCAGTGAGCAGGATTCAGTGGACAATCAGAGAAAATATGGAGGACATCTTTCACATCCACATACAACCACCTGTTATCATCTAATTAAATTCTTCTCTGAGGTCACATGATGACACCTGACTGATCTCTATGTCAACTAAGTCAATCCTGTCTCCCATGACTTCAGATTGATATTGGACACGTCTCGTGGAGATCATCATATTTAAGGTCAAACTTCCATTTAGTTTCAACTTTAAGTTTTCTTTTGTCCTTTTTACTTTGACCAATATCTATTTTGGAACTAGTCTCATTATAGTATGGTTGCTGTACACACAATCCAACCACACTTGTACAGGGGAATTAAATAGTGTATATTAGGCTGATAGAGAAAAAAGCTACGATGACAGATTTGTCAGTGTCAAACTTATTAACTCCAGGTATTTTGCTAACTGTGAACTGGAATCAAAAATGGAATCGGTCCCATTATAATGTGCTAATTAACCAAGAAAATGAAAGTGTTAAACTGCAGACTAATCACATTCTTTTGTCTTGTGTGTCACTACTAAAACAGTAGTCCATGTCATAGTTCTCTGATATGGTGTATCATGACCTGGCTCTTAAGGCCATGACAAAGAGGGAGGAACACTATTTTCAAATGTTAAACAAAATAATTTATTAGGAAAAAATAAGAAGTTAGTTTGGTTAAGAACTTAACCAAACTGCTGAAGGGTGTTAAAGGTGTTAATGAAGTGTGTGGATGTTATAAGATGCATGCATAGAGTATGAGTAATAGCATAGACTTTGTGTGATCACCACAAATTAAGATGATAAAATAATATTAAAAAGCTACCAATCAGTAATGGTAATTAGGCAGTGTGACCCTGTTAATAATCAAAATGGGAACTTAAAACTAAAGTGTTTGTTGGTTGTGTGGATGTGTTGATCAGATATTAAAGACAACAAAGCAGATCCTTTAACTGGATCAGGGTAGGATGACCACAGTAGCTAACTCTTTATATTGGTAAGCTATTATAGTATTATAGTATCAGCAACAACAGAGCTGCTCCAAATCCCCAGTGAGTTGAAAATAAAGAAATGTTTGAGACAGTAAGAAGAACAAATTGACCTTAATGGAAGCAGACAAGCTTCATCTTTAAAAGTGTTTTGATGAATATATTGTTGGCACACAGAGCCTCTCATATAATCTACAATTCAGCAGTCACTTTCATGTATGTTTATAAGTGGTAACATTTATAGTATATATTTATGGATTATGCATACAGCCTGCTAAACTCTCACATCTCCAACAGATGAAGTTCAGTTAGTTGAGTCTTCATACATATTCATGCTGAGTCCTTAATGTGAGTTTGATGCAGATGTGAGTACCTATTCTTAGACTGGGACTATGTGGTGACAACTACATAAGCAACACACACACACACACACACACACACACACACACACACACACACACACACACAACATCGTATGCACGCTGTTGTGTAATGAATCTGTTTGTTGGAGTTTTCACACTTTAGTCAACAATGTGAAAATTAGATAGGGCAAAATCTCATTAACTACCTTTGTAGCATTGACATTTCATTTGCATCCAGCGAGACAAAAGCGCATCTCTTCATTTCACACTTTCCCAATTTCCTCTGCAGCTTTGCCAGTGGGGGCATAAAAGGAAACAATGTATGACATTAATTTCCGCTGCGTTTTTATTAATGCACAGATGTCAACTGCAGGAGCGTACAGTAGAGTGGATGTATGCATATTTTCACAGGATGTGTTAGTGAAGCTGTCAACTGACTGCTAATAACCTCCAAACCACCTCATGCAGATGCTGTGTTCTCTTCTCAGTCTCAGGCTCTGAATATGTTTGGTATATACAGTATGCTAGGAGCAAGGATGCCATTGGTTTTTATTCAGGACAGTAGATTACTAAAGACTCACGGTGTATTTGTGTCTTCTCCCAGGAGCAGGTCCTCTAAACCATGCACAACACATAGCCAGGTAACTGATACGCATTTAGTGTGTTTACATGTGTATTAGTATCCTGGTTCTGTGTTGTGCATGTAAACTTGAAACCTGCATAAACCCTTAACCTGGTTTTGAGAAACCATGATACTGCAGCATGAGATGTTGAGGAATTAAGACAAAGCTGGACACAGCTGACCAGAAACATGGAGATGAATATCCAGGTTTCTTACAAAAACATCAATTATGATCAAAAGCAGAATATGTGTGTGCATGCAAATGCACTTATTCTGTTTTTTGTTACATAGAATGTCTTTACATTAGGGTTAGGAATCACCAGAGGTTCCATGATAAGATATCATCATGATACTTGTGTCACGATACAATATTATTCTGATCTTAAATATATTGTGATATGCTGTGATATATTGCAAATCATTAAATTGCAAATGATATCCCCAAAGGAAAAAAAACTTCAATTTTAATTCTTCTATAATAAAAGATCGATACTTGGCATCCGTGTATCGATACAATATTGTCATGGAAAATATCATTACACTATGCTGTATCAGTTTTTTCCCCTCCCCTGGTTTACATGCATGAGTATCCTGGTTTTGATCATATTCAGGATATGACGTTGATCTGGAGCATAAGAAACATTGGTTATTCATCTCCATGGTTACATAATTCTAACTTTATTCTAGTTCCGATCGTCTGCCCAGTGGTGCTTTCATTCCTCAACATCTCAGCTGCTCATTCCTCTACCTACACAGAGAGTTTAGAGATCTGGATCAGGTGTTTCTGTTGAACTACTACAGGTAGCATATAAGTGTGCAACACATAACCAGAATAGTCTAAAAACCTGATAATAACCATAGACTGTCTGATAATAACCAGGCATATGTGACACTCTCATGGATAGATAAATCATTCTTATTATTATAAATTTGATTTTGATTAGATTTTTTACTGTGTTCATAGTAGAGATTAGAATTGGATGCAAGACAGTTTCTTGCAGTGGATGTAGATATGTGAGGTGATTGCTTTGTTTCAGTCATAACATCTCCAGCAGAGTTAAATAGTAATAATTTCAGATAAATAAGGAAACAATCCTCTCACTTAGAAAGTTTTTATAATTTGTAATCATTCCCAGAGAGGCTGGACTCCATGTGTGTGTTTCTGTGATGTGGATTGAGAGGCTGAGAGCAGTTAAAAGTAGCGTCTCTGACACTCCCAGAGAAAGCCAGCAAACCCAGAGAGCAAAGAGTGAAGCGAGGCCGCCTGTAGTAACAGCAGCAACCACAGAGTGTGTTCTCAATCTTACTGGCTGGATATCAGCTGCTGCCATCTGTGCCAGCCACATCTCACATTCAGCTCCTCTTTCTGAGCCCAAAAATCGAGCAGGCAGATTCTCCTAAAGCCTTGGCATTACACAGGGAGTGGAACAAATGGGATTTCTCTTGTCTTTGATCTTTATTTTCAGTCTGATGCCATCTGCATGCAAAGGCACTAGCATGGCCCACTACTGCAGAAAAGGGAGCCACATTAATATATAAATGAGAGCAATTATCCAAAGAGGCCGCCTGCATACGTGTTGTCACATGCCTCATTGTGGAGGCTGTGACTGCTTCACATTCTATTATACATATGAAAATCATAATATGAGGATTCTCTCCACATTGTGCAGGGATGATCTGGAAATCTCCATATACACTACATACAGTATTTTTAGAAGACCCCCCAAACAAAACAGGCACTGCTAACACTCAAAGTGATGCGATTTAGTGTAATGATGTTATTGCTTTTGGTCGTCACATTCAGGGAGGTTTAAGCATAATCACACATAATTACAGCCCATTACAGTCAGTAGCTAAATGATGAAAGAGACTTAATCCTGAGGAAAGGTGGAAGCTGTGTCTCTCTGTAGCTGAGATGCAGATGGAATCCTGTTTGTTTTTTTACTTTCCTCTCCGTTTTCCTACAAGTTAAATATCCAATACAACTTTTATCTATGTAAGACTGATACTGCCTTATGAAATTCTATTTGAAGGTGAGAGGCAGATGTACAGATGCCTGTGTGTTCAGTACACAGCTGGAGTCAGGATATGGTTAGCCTAGTTTAGCTTAAAGACTGAAAACAGGGGGAAACAGCTAGCCTGAACCCATCCAAAGTTCCAAAATACACCTACTGTACCAACACCTCTAAAGCCTACTGGTCATTATGATGTATGATATTTGTTAAACCTTTACATACTGTTCCAGTCATGTTTGACCCATTTTGACATTTGACAGCAACACAAACACCTTACATAACATCTTCAAGCCTGACATTTCATGACGTTCCTAAAGTGGCCCAGAATCTACAAAAATGCAAATATTTCAAAATGATTTATTTTTATTGCAGCTGGCATACATGTTAAAGGTTATCATTCAAATGTTGCATCCTTCATTTTCAATAAATGAATAGAAATAAATATATTTATAAATATATCGAAATATCATCATAATATAGAGTGATTGTGAATGTATTTTTAAACCATAAATGAATTGTGTCAAACAAAAAGAAAACATTAATGCAAAATACATTAGTTAAAGTCATTATTATTAAGCCAGGTCAAAATATGTATGTAGGGGTTAAATGGAAATGGAAAAATGTCAATCTGTACTGTAGTTATATATTTCAAATCTCTTGTTAATAATGAAACAAATAAATCATATTAATCTCAACGTGTTATCTTAGCAAAGATATTTGATAAGGGATAGAAGATATTTTCAAGCGGAGCTGTTATGCTCAATGCTCTCAGAAAGAAAGCCAATATTTCCCTAAATGTTCCTTTAATCTCTGCAGTGTAACTTGGCATTCAGATGTGAGTAGAAGATAAGTGTGTGCCACAGTGTGTCTTGGGGGGGATGGGTTTTTTATTCCTCTGTGTTTAGCTGGATATGTCTTTGTTTACTCTCCTGTTTGAGTAAATGAACACCTTCTTCTCCCATAATGACTTCTTAACCACTGCTGTCTTGTGGCCGTTTGGACGGCCTAATTGGCCCAAATCATCTATTCTCTGCTAGCTTTCATTCTCTGGGCGCTATTAGGAAGACTCCCTGCTGGTCAGGAGCTTGCCTCCTCCTGCAATGTAAATGAGGCAGAGCCCAGAGAAAACACTGGCAGAATAAACTCCCCCCCCACACACACACACGACCCCCCAGCTCCACACCGCCATACACCTCATTAACCCACAGAGGGCATAGGAAATGAAACCTCTGACAGGACGTTAGGGAGCAACTAATGACCCAATCAGCAAAGTTGCCACCAGCCAAATTAGCATTAAGCAAACGCTACAGACTGCGTGTGTGTGTGTGTGTGTGTGTGTGTGTGTGTGTAGGTAGGTAGGGGGTTGAGTGTGAGAAGCTTTTACAGAGTGGGTGCCCTTAAGGAAAGTTATCCATCCACTGTAACCCTAACTTCTTCTACTGTGTCTCCACAGTAAAGAGAGGAAAGATTCAGTCACAGGATCTAACATACACACTGACTGTGTGATGCAGGGAGCTACATTTCAGTCACCATATATTCACGTGAAGAGATTATGCATTTAATTGTGTGCATCCTCCCTACATATATTTGCATACTAAATAGAGTCTGCTAGGTGACTGTTTGATGGTGGTTAATCCATGGCTTGTCAATGGTAATACGATCCTACTGAACCCCAGGCTTGCCCACCCCTCTGCACTGTGTGGGCCTCCTGGTGCACCCCCCCCCCCCCCCACCCACCCACCCCTAACCCCCCACCTTCAAAACACCCCAGTCTTCAAAACCAAAATGCAAATAAGTGTTGAAAAGATGCAGTGTGAAAAACAAGATCAGTGACTAGAAGAGTAACAGTGTTACATCATTGCGTTTCACTGCTGCTTCCCACCAAACACAGCATTGGTATCATTTTAATACATTAATTTGTCTCCTGTATTGACACACTGTGAATGGTCTGTTTATCTTCTACACTTTTACTTTTTGGTGTTTCTGGTGCAGAAAGGCACAGGAAGGTGGGCTGCAGTAATATGCTGATGTTGTTTTTATAGTGCTAGAAATAAAACAAGAAGAAGAAGAAGAAGAAGAAGTGAAGCAAGTCTAATACTAATTGTTGCTAAATAACCTTCTGGGCTTTTGAAACATCATTGGGATTGTATTTATTTATTTTTTAGCAAATGGTGTCATTATCTTTGTGAGTCAAATTAAGGTTATATGAGAGGCACTGGCTGAGGTGGCAGCCCTAGCTACATGTTTCGAGGTTCTTCCATGTGTAGATCAGATAAACTTTATTGACCTGAAGGAAAGTTGTCTTGGACTAAAAGTGCTGAATTCAGCTGCACATAAACAACATACATGACAGACACAGTGACAGGAACAAAAATGCAAACAGTGAACACAATAACTGTCAGGATCCCTGTGTTTTTCCTTTTCGTTCCCTCTTTTTTCCTCCCCTTTTGTGGAAGTATGATTTGTGTTTAGTTTTCCTGGTCCCCATTGGACGTTGGCCTCGAGCTGGGGGCGGAGTCGGAGTTCTCCTCAACAATCTACACACCTGCCATCTGCACACCTGCCTTCTATCAGCAATCAAGCCTTTACCACCACTCACAGTATTTAAGGACTGGTCTTGCACTCCATTCCTCGCCAGTTTGTCAGTTTACCCATGTGGTATTGTGCCTGGGCTCCTTTGTATTCTTGTATTCTTGTATTCTTTTTTTGCTGTTGCTTTCAGTTTGTTTACCTGTCTCTCTGTGTGCATAATCCTGGTCTTCAGCCACCATCCTGCCTCACTCCTGGTTCCCTGGACCCCGCTCTGCCTAAGTTCTCCAGCACATCTCCCCTGCTCTCAGTTGCCTCCACAGACCCCCTTGAACCTCAGCTCAGAACCACTACTGGACTTTATTTCATTCATCTAGCTAGCTCTGGATTCCCTCTGCTTTGACCTCTGTGCCCAAAAATAAACCTGGTTTGTGTGAACTTTCTGAGTCAGTGTTCTGCATTTTTTGGGTCTAAATTCAAGGCTTTATGACAACAATATAATAGAGTTGACATGGTTTCACAGTATTCAATTACACATAGTTGAATACTGCACATATCCCTTGGTAAACCTGGACACAAGGTAAGGGTCATTACAATAAATAAAATCACAGTACCAAGCTCTATATTTCTGTTTGGCAGGAGAAAATGGTTGTAAGACAAACAAGCACTGGTACTGATAATGTTCTGGATTTTCTTTTACATTTATGTGAATATAAGATACAAAAACCCTGGTTAATCCACTTCAGTTTGCTACACTGCATACTGTAATCATTTACTTTTTTTCTGGTGCAACTTTTGGTTAATAACTGCTTTGAGTTGCTTTGACTTTGAACAGCTTCCTCTCCTCAAATACTGATGAGGACCTGAACATGTTGGCTCTCTTCTGTTCTTGCTAGTTGTAGTATTGTTTGTCCTTCTCCATACGGATGCAGTAGTAAGATGCTAGTTACTGATTGTTGTAATCTGACAACAATCTGTTAGACCAATCTCAGTTGACAGTGATGTAGTAGCAGATGGGTATACTGTTTCTCTCAACCCCTTTAAATCTCAATCAGCTATTGAGATAACAATGGTTTGATCATTAGTCAGTTACACTTATACAGACCTGTGACTTCTGGCTGTGGTTGGTGTCATTGTTGTCACACAGCTTTTGTCTCTGACAAACTTTAACAATCTGCTTTGGGGTCTTCACTCCACATTTATAGTTGCGCAACATTTGCTTACCAGTTAGTGCCATAATTATACTCAATATATACAAACTGCAATAATAATTAATATATTGGTCAACAGTTATTGGCTGTGCCTACAAAGGTCAGGGCAGCTCAGGTTAAAGTTCAACTTCTAGCAGATTGCAGACATATATGCAGAACTGTTGCAATGCACCACATGCTCAATAATGGAGCACTCGCAAATGATGTGTCCAAATATTGAATAGATAGTGTGCATTAAAGGTGAACCCAGCCAAATAAAGGAAATTGTTTTTTTCTGGGATACCTTATATTAATATCCATCTGTGGACTCAGCTTACCTACCACGCTGTACTGAAAATAACTTTCACTAACAAAAAGTAAAGTGAAGAGATACATCTCTGCTACTTGTTCAGTTCAAGTTACAATATATGTAGTGCTGAAGTTTTTCTTCTATACAGCAACTAAAGCAGGATCTATTCCATCTGTGTAAAGATGTCACACAGGGAAGAATCTGTGGTAAATGATGCCAGCACATGTTTCTATGTTCAATCAGTACAAGCTGTCTGACAGCTCCAGACGTGAATGTGAGATACAACCAGTGTCAGCAGTGCGCCAAGCACCTGTCTTTCCAAGAACATTCAATATAACAGAATGCTGGAGCCTTCCTTCCTTCCATCCAGAAGAGAAAATAATACATTTATAATGAAAGTGCTGCTTATCTCTGAGTCCAGCCTATTAAGCCTATGTGAGTCGTTTCTGTCTACATTAAGGTTAGACAGTGGCTCACACACTCTCATTCCCTGCATGACTAGAGTTTCTCTGTAGCATGTGTAGATTGGGAATTAGGACTGGATGACGGCATGTTAATGCTGACAGTGGTCTTAATATGAAAGCAACATTTTGAGGCAACACTAGCATGACAGACATTCACAAACAGAGTGATACTGTACATGATGTAAAATATGATTATACCATGCAAAACGTTCTACATCACCAACATCAGCTGTTGTGAGAATATATGAGTATCTGAAATGTACTGGCCATGTGGAGAGAGAGTATACACCACAAGAAAAGTCCATCAGTGTGACTTTTTCAGTAACAGGTATATCTGTGATGTTCAACACAGTTCAACAATGTTATTCTGCTTACTGCTCACTGTAGCCATGGTTATATTATACTTTCTTTTTACACTCAAAAAATGATGGAAATATATTAATTCCATAAGAAAAAGAAAAACATGCTTCACACAACCTTTCACTTTTATCAATAGAGCTAAGGCATAGAATGCCATTTTAGCATAGTTCTTATGTCCCTGGAACACACCTACATGCAAAAAACCCAATCATTGCATTCTTCTTCATAAAAGACCATGTACCGTTACCGTTACCGTCCTCTTCCGCTTATCCGGGGTCGGGTCGCGGGGGCAGCAGCCTAAGCGGGGAAGCCCAGACTTCCCTCTCCCCAGCCACTTCGTCCAGCTCTTCCCGGGGGATCCCGAGGCGTTCTCAGGCCAACCGAGAGATATAGTCTCTTCAGCGTGTCCTGGGTCTTCCCCGGTGTCTCGTGACCTGAACACCTCACCAGGGAGGCGTCTGGGAGGCATCCTAATTAGATGCCCGAGCCACCTCATATGGCTCCTCTCAACGCGGAGGAGCAGCGGGTCTACTCCGAGCTCCTCCTGGATGACTGAGCTTCTCACCCTATCTCTAAGGGAGAGCCCAGCCAGCCTACGGAGGAAGCTCATTTCAGCCGCTTGTACCCGCGATCTTGTTCTTTCGGTAACTACCCAAAGCTCATGACCAGAGGTGAGGGTAGGAACGAAGATCGACTGGTAAATCGAGAGCTTCGCCTTTCGGCTCAGCTCTCTCTTCACCACGACGGATCTGTGCAGAGTCCGCATTACTGCAGAAGCCGCACCGATCCGCCTGTCAATCTCCCGCTCCATCCTTCCCTCACTCGTGAACAAGACCCTGAGGTACTTAAACCCTCACCGGAAACAAGTCTGAATTATTACCGGCAATGCAGACCAAGCGCTGACACCGGTCATACAGGGAACGGACGGCCCGTATCAGGGGGTCCGGTACCCCGTATTCCCGGAGAACCCCCCACAGGACTCCCCGAGGGACACAGTCGAATGCCGTCTCCAAGTCCACAAAACACATGTGGACTGGTTGGGCAAACTCCCATGCACGAGGATGGGATCCTGCAGAGGGTGTAGAGCTGGTCCACAGTTCCACGGCCTGGACGAAAACCACACTGCTCCTCCTGAATCCGAGGTTCAACTATCCGACGGACCCTCCTCTCCAGCACCCCCGAATAGACCTTACCAGGGAGGCTGAGGAGTGTGATCCCCCTATAGACCATGTAGTCCCTCTCAAATACCAAATGATGGCCTTCCTGAGTTCCATACAGGTTGACACGCATCACCTTGACTGTTTAAAGCTCTAATAATTAATGGAGTTTTATTATATTTCTCCCTGAAACACACATCCCAGCTACTGCGTCACAACTGTTTCAGTTTGTGTCATGTTTTCAGTGTGATGGTCACAGGAGACAATGTTATGCCATTGTGTGCTGAATTTCACTTTTCGGCTACTGATTGGCAGCCAGGAACTTTCTTTGTATTGTATGGTAAACTATATTCAGTAAAGTGGGGATTCCTTCACACTTTTCAGACCAGCTTTATTCTTTCTCACCTCATAGTGTAGCACGCCAGGTGTTCCTTTGATATGGTGTGCCTGTGGAAGCCTTTATTGGTTTTCGTGGTGTGTTTCCACTCACAGAAGCCTTTTGTGGAAACAGCTCAGGTGAAACAAATGAACAGTTGAGCTGCAAAACTTGTGGGATGGGTAGCAGGTAGCCACATCTGCTTTCATGACGTACTCCAGCTAATCTCTCCTCTAGTACCAGGCAGCAAGAAAACATCTCTTAACATCATTTTAAACAGGCTCATGGGGGTATAGGTGTGGAGACTAACCAATTTAGGACTATCTTCTCATTCATGGTGGTTGTCACATCACACTTAACAGCACCATCAGCCTGGCAGGGTTTAGCATTAAGACTCCAAGGATTAACGTTAATAGTAGCTGGCAGCAGTGAAAAAAGTGACATTGTCGACTCTTGGCCGTGAAGTTATTGCTGTTGAACCAGTCAACCACTTTCTCTAATCCATCGCTGTAATGAAAAAAATCCAGTTAGCTAACTTAAACTAGCCTACCCATAGACTTGAAAATGTTTAGCTTGAATTCCTGCTCAATTCAAAGCATAAAAACAGAACATGTTAGGTCAGAGCATGTAAAAGCCAAAGCTTTCAGATTTTCAGACATTGACAAAGGATTTTAATAATCACTAGTCATTCCACACTGAGGGGAGAAAACACTGGCATGCTTTTATAAACGTTAGAGTGGGGTGGTACTGCCCCTGCTATCCCATTGTGAAGGTAACTCTGATTGACCAGGGAAAAGTGCTTAGCTGTCAGTTAGCAGGCTAGATAGCTAATTATCTAACTATCTAAGTTGCAGCACACCTGCAAATCTCACGTCAGACCCATCAAATGCTTTTTTTGTCATTGCTCTTCAAAATCATTGTTAGTGACACACTGTCCATGACTTATAGCTAGTGCAAGTGAAAAGAATAGTTTATTTCCCTAAACTTAACCAAATCATAACCTTAGTGACAACCATATCAGAACACTCCAAATAATAATTGTTGTAATGATCATATGTTGTCATAGAAAAATACTGACATACCTGTGAGACACACTGTTAAAAAGCCCAGTTTATTTCAATACAAGCTAGTATTTTAGTTAAGAAGTTTTCTATTTGTTAATACAGCCAGATATCAGAGTTAACCAATCACGTTACACTCTTAGCTGTTAAGCCCCACCCACTGCTGGTGCTCTCCTGTCACAGAGTTACAGAGAGCCTTTTCACAGACATCAGGAGTGCTGAAAGTTTCCTTAAGTGTTGTGCGTGCATGAAAACTGTGAGTAGACAACTCAAACATGTGTGTGTACTGTGACTGCAGCTGTGGGGCATGTAAAAATGCAGAATTTGCTGTTGTTAAGTTTATTACCATTTTTGCTAGCTTAAAGTGTGTTAACTGTTAGCTCTACTGCAATAGTTTGTTAATGGATGCTACTGCTAGCAATGGGTGTGAATGGGCTGGGTGATTGCTGTATGTAGGCCCAATTAAGAGTGGTTTTCCTCAGTAGTTGATTCATTAGGTCCGTAGAGCCTGTCACTTAGCTGCTTAATATTGTAATGGAGTTAATATTTTCTTTTCACATGCTAAGTTTATGTTAGTATTAGAGTGATCTAAGATTTCTTAATTTTGTATCTTATGAGACTCTATTTTATTAGGCATATGGTGATTTCTAATTATTCACTACAGTTTATTATTTTCATTTCAGAACCACATTAATGCACTGTTGAAACTTCTGTGAGTGATTGTGTGTGGATGCTGTAAATGGTGACAAAGCCTCCATATAAAGTTCAAACGCAACTTCAACTGCCTCTGTCTTTTACTGGACATCCCACAGCGTGTCTGAATCCTACTAACCAGCAGTAGTCAAACGGGTGAGGGCTACATCAGCCAACCGTACGGGTGAGAGCTTCCTACAGCTAACCGTTTTTTTCACACACACTCACATACACATACACACAAACAAACCTATTTTGCTCTTTAGGTATAATAATGTTTTTTGAAGTAAGAAATCATGGAAAAGAGAAAATGATTATGTTCAGGAAGGGATTTTGTGATGTAAGATGATGAGAAAGCTATACGAAACTCAGGTTGCAAGTATAGATCAGCGGCCCACACCAAACAGCTGTTTTGTTGCACAATAACTCCAGCATGCTCTTATTTAAATGTATCCTCACAACTCTTTCAGGAGAATTGAATAATATCAAGAGTGAGTTACAATATCAGGTCAAGGTAGATTTTTTAAGGTCCATCGACAGTCGTGAAACTGGGCGTCCTCTTTAAAGCAGGTTCCAGCTTGTCTTTTGACAAGCAAGTGGAGAATAGTGTCAGTGTCCACATTAACCTATAAGCATGATGCCACAGAAACACAACTCCTAGCTGGCTTTTCAAGAGAATTGGATCATTTCAGGAGAGAGTGATCAGAGTGAGACAGATATCAGGAATGAGAGATCAGTCTAAGATTTCCAGCTAATGGCACTATTAGGTGAAGGTAGGTTATCTAAGTAGGTGGACGGGTCACAGTTTTAAAAATGTGCATCCAATAAAACCAGATTTGAACTTGGATCACTGGATTCACAGAAGCATGGGCTAAACAGTGTCATGTAGCACTGCTACTGTACAGCAACACATTGATTTGTCTGCACATGATGAGAGTGTAGACACTGAAATGTTGTGGCTTTTCTTTCTAAAGCCTTCATCACCCAGTGAAGGTCATCACCTTTCTTTCCCAATGTTGCATTATTGGTAACTGGAGGGCCTGCTGTGAAAAAGTCAGAAGTGGGATTCAAACCCACACCTCCAGGGGAGACCAGGATCTGAACACAGCACTGGGCCATCCTGACTGTGTCCTCAGGTGCAGACCTATGATTCGGAATCCAAATAGCAATTAGCAATGATGGATGGACACTCTCTTGTCCAATATTCAGGCAACAGAATGTAAACACAACTACAACAAAGGCAAACAAGGCAAAGGGAAGTGCTGTCATTAACGGATGGCCACAGATAGTGACAAAGTAAGGCAAACTAATCATTTGGGATACTAAATGACTAAAAGAGTAATAGCAGGACTGCTCAGTGTACTGAAGTGGCTGGAGTTTTTCTGTATTATGATTCTGACCTCTTACTGTACAAACCTGTACCAGTTTGAGGACCAGCCCCTGATGTTTGCTGCACACCTTCACTGGGAACTGACAAAAAAGACACAATAAACCAATATGATCACAACTCACAGCTACTCTTACTACCAGGTTCCACTGAGTACAGGTGTCAACTATTACATACATGGTATTGCTGTATACATTACAGAGACAATGCATGATATTGCCAGAAGATAAAGTGAACATGCCCATCACACAGCGGATAAACTGGAGGAGACAGACTCTCAGGTTCCACTGAGATTTGAACTTAGATCAGTGGATTCAAAGTCCAGAGTGCTAACCACTACACCATGGAACCACACTGCCAATAACCTTAACAGAATAATCATGTTGGAGATCATTAACACCTAGCAGCATTTACTGGACTAAATGTGAGAGCTCATGCAGTCAGGCCCCATTTAGAGAAATCAATTTTCTACTTTAAATGAGGAGAGCCAATTGTCTCAGAACAGACTGTATGTATTTGATCTATTTAGCCACTGACCTCATTTACTACCATAGTTCCCATTTCCTCAAGCATAATTGATCATGAATGTTTCAGGCTTCTTGGTGTTTTCCCCTGATGTCACTGCATTTCAGTAAGATCACACACTTTGCATAGGCAATGACATTTACATCTTTAATTAGTTAGGTATTTGTTTTAGATGTAAAATGAACTGGCTTCAGAGGGATTCCATGCAACAGATCCATGAGTTTGTTCTGTTTAATTGCACTTCACATATAATGAGATGTTGGTGGTAGATGGAGGTAAAAAAAAAATGTCATCTCAAAACAACAATACTAGACTGAATTAAGCATGAAAGCAAGATTTAACATTTCATATAACATTTATGATCTTCCCTCTGCTTTTGCTCTCGGTTAAAGTAAATAAGGCAGTGACAACAGACACAAATACATACATGAGGATTAGAGTCACTCCAATATTTGCATGTTTGTATGCTCGAGGATGGGCACTGTGGCAGCTCTGAATAGGTATTACACGCAACATTTCAATTCTATTGTCTCTACATCTCTGGGATTCACCACCAAAATGCTCAGATTATCATCATGTAATTTATGTGTGTGTGTGTGTGAGACTGTGTGTGCAGATAAGTGGGCCAGTTGCAAATGAATCAAATTGACTGGAGACAGAAAAGAGGAGCGAGGAACAAAAAGAGGCCAACCTCACAGATTCCTACTGAGGTAGATAACAAATTAAACTTACAGTAACTAAAGGCAGAAAACAACAAATGGGAAGGCGACATCGCACAGTATCCACCACTCTGTGCTTTGTGAGGACACTTCCCAATGTAATGAAGATAGATCTGGAGCAGGCTTTTGTAGGAAATACACAATCAGCACTAGAGAGACATGAAGTGAGGTTTTATCAGCACTGACTTCAGTTGGAGAATCTGATTAGATCTCTTTCTATCTGTATGAATTGTGTGTTTAAGGGTTTTTAAGCAGCTTTAAACACATCCTTGCTCTACAAAGAGACCAAATGGTGGTATTTAATGTTGTCTTCTTAATGCTTTTAAAGGATGAGGCTGGTGTTCTTTTCTATGTTTCCTATTTTCAACAAATCCCATGAATAGACCAATGTGTTGACTTCCTGTTAACTTTGACTTCCCTGTCTGCCACAAGTTTATTCAGACATACCAAAGATGTTAATCTTTAAAAATGGCTCAAAGATATATAGTTTCATTTGTTAAAAAATGGTTCAGGTCCTTGACAATGCTGGTCGCTGTAGTTTTTAACAAATCTTACACAACAAATCTAACCTAACCTAACCTGACCTGACCTACTTTAAAACCTAAAGAATCCATAAACAATGTAGCTATGACACAGAGAAAATATGTATATATACACACACTGTATATATATATATATATATATATATATATATATATATATATTCCATATTTTGGTATCAGGGGTTAATATTTGATAGTTCACTGAAAGAGCCACACTCAAATGAATTACTATAGGCTATTCATTTATTTACCAAAATAATGTGCAGTGATGAACGGATATACAGTATGTCACTACTTCATTCATACATAGCTTTGAACAGCTGTGTTATGTGCAGGCATAACAAAGCGGAGAAAACAAACCAAAAGGGTTGGTGGTGATGGTTAGCCCAGATCTAGTACCACATACTGCATATCATAATCCTTTATGGACATCTTCTGGAACATGAACATTTCAGTCACAGATCTGTTCACACATTTGTTACAGGTAAAATGCTGAAATATGAATTCATCGTGGTAATATATCATCTTTGTGCAGTTATTACTGCAGAAGGATATCTTGCAAATATGATACATCTCGTATATATCCTTTACATATGGTGGAATATTATATATGCCATACACACAGCTACAGCTATGTTAAAGCTATGTGAAAATGCCCTTATGTTATGTTAGGTGAGGTGAGGTGAGGTGAGGTTAGGTTAGGGTTGGGGTTGGGGTTGGGGTTGGGGTTCAGGGTAGTTGGAAAACATAAAATGCACTGGCCTACAGACTTGGGCTATAACTGTCCTTTTACTGGTATGGTGTGATGGTGTGGATGGTAAATGGGGGAAGTGGAAAGTAAATATGCATGTGTATATGGTACATGTGTACCTGCACCGACTATCATCCGGGGGAGCAGGATTCAGATCCCCAAGCCGGCAATCCCAAATCTCCCACATTTAGGGGAACAGCCCACATGGCCACCCACCCACCACATGCCTCCCATAGAAACAAAATCTAAAAAACATAAAACGGGTAAAATAACCTCTGCACGTTCATTTCCTTTTAAAACAAGGGTTATAGGTAAAAAGGATAGTTGTAAGGATGTGTTGTGAGATAAAACCATAAAATTGTGTATATTTAAATATGAATGAAAATAATGAATATAAATATAAAGAGAAAGGTTCATAAAAAATCATTATGAGTGTATGGGGGTACATAGAATAGGGTGGGTCATGCATGTAAAATAAATATAATTATAAAATAAGTTAAATAATAAAAGACACTCACAAGTAAACAATTTAAAATGAAGAGTAAGAAAGAGACTAAAAGACTCTTAATCATAAATAAAATTCATAAAATGGTCCACCCCATTCCCCCCCAAAAACAGTCACAATATAAAATGTATTAATAATAAATAGTAATAAATAATTTAAATACAACCACAATAAGAATAGTAAAATGGTTAAATAAACAACACATCCAAACAAATGTTTTAATTAAAACTAAACATGGTATTATTTAAAAACTTTTTGATAAAAATGAATAAAACTGGGAGACAGGCAGTGGTATTGTTTTTATTTTCCGGGGTCCGGTTCCTGTGGGACACCTGTATGAACTGTGTGTGAAAATGAAGGAGAGGAGAGAAGCTGGGGGCAGTTAAAAAAACAACCAACAGAAAACAAAAAAACAAAAAGGGAATGGTTAGGGTAAGGGTCGGGGTTAGGGTTAGGGTGAGGAAACGGTTAGGGTTAGGGTAGGATGAGGAAAGGGTTAGGGTTAGGATGAGGAAAGGGTTAGGGTTAGGGTTAGGATGAGGAAAGGGTTAGGGTTAGGGTAGGATGAGGAAAGGGTTAGGGTTAGGATGAGGAAAGGGTTAGGGTTAGGATGAGGAAAGGGTTAGGGTTAGGGTAAGGGATGGGAATGTCCCCAGCTTCTCAATCCAAATTTTTTCCGCTCTCTTCCTCTGCCCCGTGGTCCAGCGGTCATGGGCCTCCAGACCCGAGATGGTGAGGTATTGGGTGGAGTGTAGTTGAAAGTGGGTGACTAGGTGAGTGGTGAGTGTGCCTTTGTCTATGTTGTATAGGTGCTGCTTGAGTCGGGTGAGTAAAGGATTTTTGGTTTCTCCGATGTAATGTTTATTGCAGTAAGTGCATGTGATTATGTAGACAATGTTTTTATGGGAAAGAGTGTAGGTATTGTGAGGTAGGAGAGATGTGTTACTATATGGATTTGTGATGCATTTCCTGTTTTTATAGTGGTGATGAAACGGCGTAGTAGGTTTTTGGCTGTTATTGGTAAATTTGGATCTGACTAGGAGACTCTGTAAGTTTGGATTTCTGCGGTAGGCAGAAATTATTTTCCGGTTATGGAATGGTGGGTGTTGTGTCTGAATATGTATGAAGTTCCGTTTTATGGTTTGGTGGAGTGCTGTAGTGGTGTGGGAAAATGTAGAGACCAGAGGTAGGATAGGTGGGTCGGATTGAATTTGACTGTGTGTGTTTGATGTGGGGCAGATCCCTTGCCCAGCGGGGAGAGTGGTAGGAGGATGGTGGGTGGGGAAGGGGTACAGACCCTGTTTCGGGTAGGGGGAGGGGAGGTCGGGGTTGTCAGGGGTTGCTGGGAGGGATCTGCGCGTGTGTGTGTATGTCTGTGGGTGTGCGTGTGGGTGCGTGTGGGTAGTAGGTCCGAGTAGGAGCGAGGGTGGCCAAGATGTCATTTTTGATTTTACGGAGGAATCTTTTTGAGTAATTTCTGTTTTGGAGGCTATGAAAAAGGGTGCGGATGGTGGTTTCTAAATCTGACTGCAGGGAGGAAATACGGTGGTACCTAATGATTTGTGATTTAATGATGCCTTTAAATGTGTGTTTTGGATGGTAACTGGTTTTATGGAGAAGTGCATGTGTGTCTGTATCCTTAAAATAAACCTTGGTGAGTATTCTATTGGTGGTAGTGTCAGTGGGTTGAAAGAAAACTGTAGTGTCCAGAAAGTTAACTTGTTGTTGATGTATGGAGAATTTGACCTTAATATTTGGATGGTGAATGTTCAATGTGTCAATAAATTGCTGGAAGTGTGAGATGTTGTGTGGCCAGATACCTATAATGTTGTCCAGATAGCGGTAGTAGATGGAGGGCTTTTTTTCACACTTGGCCAATGCCTCTCGCTCCCACTCGGCCATGTATATGTTTGCGTACGAAGGTGCATATCTTTGACCCATGGCTGTTCCAGTAATTTGTAAATAGTGTTGGTTGTTGAATTCAAAATCATTGTTGTTAAGACAGATGGTTAAAAGGTCGATAATTTCTTGGTCCGGTCTATTGATATCTGGGTATTTTTGAAATACATTCTGGATGGTTTTTACTCCGAGTGTGCTATTGATGTTAGTGTAAAGGCTATCTATGTCTATGGTGAACAGGTAAGCTTGTAAAGGAACAGCCATGGGTCGGATAATATCTAAAAAATGGTAAGTGTCCTTAATGTAACTTGGATGTTTTGTGGAGAGGGGATTCAGAAAGTGGTCAATGTATGTGGATATATTATATGAGGTACTATTGCAATCGGAAACTATAGGTCTGCCGGGAGGAACCTCAAAGGGAACTGTCCATGTGGCGGGGTCTTTGTGGATTTTGGGGAGAAGGTAAAAGTGTCCGGTCCGAATAAAAAATGTAACTGCTTTGTATTGATGAATTTTTTATGGTGGAGTGATATAATTATGGTTCTGAGTTCCTTTTGGGTATTACTTTGGATGCTGTGTGGGATGGGTTTGTAATATCTATTGTCCTCCTGTAAGTATTGTTGTCTGTCTTGTATGACTATTTTTGAACCTTTATCTGCTGGTTTGATGATAATATTGTGGTTTTGGGGAGTTGTTTAAGGGCCCTGCGCTCGTCCCCCGACAGATTATCTGGGAGGGGCGATATATGCGCAGGGCCCTATTGCCTGATTTGATTAGGTTAATTGTGTGTTTATCCAGCTGGGAAAGTTGTGGTTCCCAGCTGGATCTGTATGTAAAAGGTGTGTGATTGTGATTGTTTTGAAGGTGGAAATGGTCTATAAGTTTGATACGTCTGTGGTATTGGTGTTGTGACGGCCCTGGGCCTCCATAGTAAAGGGGATAGTCTGCCTTGCTTCCTGTTCTCCTGTTTTTTCTCTCTTCCTTAGATGGTCTGGTCCCTCCCTCCTCGTCAAGGATTGAGATCACCTGTAGGAGCCTTATTTAAGCCCAGGAAAACAAAGATGGCTCTCTCTCACACTCTGGCCCTCCTGGAAGGCTGGTGCCTTTCAGGCACTTCATTTTTGGTTTTGATTTTGATTGTAGCTTTGGTTCATGTTAGTTTAACTTTAAACTCTTGGTTGATTGTTTGTTACTTTATTAATTTTGAACTCTCGCCGTGTGGTTCTCCCTGTTTGTTGTGCTCTCCAACGAGCTGGGCATAACAAGTGGGGGCTCGTCTAGTTAGAACCTGGAAAAGGTTATAGTTTGGGTATGTTTGAGCAGTTGGCTCGGGTTGGGAGACCCACTGGAGGAGTTCATTTTGGTTAGGTTGAACAGGTAGAGTTTGAGACTGTTCTAGTTGTCCATGTGATCGGTGTAGCCAGCATAATGGTAAGTTTGGGTTATGCGGTACATGGCTGTGGGATTGGTGTAGCAGAGTAGCTGGGCTATGTTGCTGTCTGGCAGGAGCATTTTATTGTGTCCCCCAGTTAGGCTGTAGCAGCAGTTATCTCACAAGGAGAGGCTGTTGGTTTGTTGTTTTCAGGGCTGTTTGTTATTTTTGTGTGTTGTCCGTGCGGCTGGCAGCATTTGGCTCGGGAGCACCCCGAAGTATTGGCTGGGGCATTCTGCCTTCCCCAATACAGACGGTTTATAGGTGCATAAATACCCACCGCCAGTACACACATGAAGACTAGGGTGCAGTTAGTCAGTTTTGGCTAGGCAGTTAGGAGGGGGCGCTCCTATCACTCATCTGTCCTGCAGTTGTGTGCTGTGACTCAGACTGCCTGTTTGTTTTGGTTGGGTTCAGGTATTTGGCTCTGGTTGATAGATTTGGACAGGGTTAATGATGGATCCGGAACACAGTAATTCCTTGGTCGCTGAGTTTCTGAAAAGACCAGCTCGGAGTACATTGGCTCAGTTTAGGAAATCAGATTTGGTGGATTTGGCTACATGTTTGGGATGGTCAAAAACTGATCAGGTGCCAAGGAAGGCAGAGCTAAGGGACATCGTGGATGGGCTAGCGGTGTCTGCCAAGCTTTTAGAGGTGGTTCAGGGTCCAGTGGCTCCATCAGTTTCTGAGCTTTTTGGAGGGACTTTGTCTTTTGAACAGTATATGCAACTGGAGAGAGAAAAGGCAAAGAGGGAGAAAGAGAGACTACAGTTGGAATTGGAACACGAGAGGATCAGAGTTGAGGTGGCCTTGGAAAGGGAGAGATTGCAGGTTGAGCAGTTGAAGCTGTCACTGATAAGAGACGATAAAGCCCAGGAATCGTTGTTGACTGGGGGAAGAAGTGAGTCTGCAGGGTTGCGTAGTGGCTTTGATATTGCAGAAAGTTTGCGTATTCTTCCAAAATTTGATGATAAAGACCCAGACACGTTTTTTGCATTGTTTGAGCGGGTGGCAGATGTTAGAGGATGGCCGGATAGTCACAGGACTTTGCTGTTGCAGTGTGTTTTCACAGGTAAGGCCCAGAGAGTTTTTTCTGCCCTTAGTTCTGTGGAAAGTGGTGATTATGCTACAGTTAAAGGTGCAGTTCTGAAAGCATATGAGTTAGTTCCTGAAGCTTATAGGCAGAAATTTCGGAACTGGAAGAAAGGGGACAAGCAAACGCATGTTGAGTTTGTGCAAGATATTTTGGCCCATTTCTCTCGCTGGTGTTCTGCCTCTGGGGTGGAAAGTTATGAGGATCTCTGTGACTTGGTTGTGTTGGAGCAATTTAAGAGTGCATTGCCTGCTCACCTTGCTACATATATAAATGAAAGGAAGGTAAAGACAGCTTCTGCAGCGGCAGTTCTTGCTGATGACTATGTTTTAACACATACTGGTGGCTCAGGTTTTGGTCGAGCCTACAGAAATGAGCAGCAGAGGGATGATTTCAGGGGTAGGCCTAGTAAGAATCTAGGGGTTGCTCAGGAGCCAGTTCATTTGTCAGTGAGGCATGTTCCAGGGACAAATGGGAAGTTTGATCCAGCCAGGGTTTGCCATGCCTGTAAGAACAAGGGTCACTGGAAAGGAGAATGTCCAATCAGTAAGACAGGACAGACATCAGCTGATTCTAGTGTGTATGTGAAATCAACTGGACTTGTGTCCTTTGCACAAAGTATTGATGTGTCTGAGTCTGGTCTTCCTGGAGAAAATTCTTTAGCTAAAAGTGTTGATGAGCTGTATGCACCATTTGTTTCAGATGGCTTTGTGTCCTTGGATGGGAACGTCAAGACTCCGGTTAAGATTCTGCGAGACACTGGGGCTACTGAGAGTCTCATTGTGGGGAGCATTTTGCCGTTTTCAACTACTACTGCTACGGGTAGTAAAGCTCCGGTAGTTGGGGTTGGGTTGATTCCACTGTTGGTTCCAGTGCATAAGTTTCATCTCTTCTCAGATCTGGTTTGTGGAGAGGTAGATATGGGTGTGCGTCCCAAGTTACCAATCCAAGGGATAGACATTATTCTGGGGAATGATTTGGCTGGTGCAAGGGTCTGGAAAGATGATCCGCCCCTAGTGTATGTAAGTTCTACCCCTCAGGAGTCTAGGCTGCCAGATGATTGTGCTAAGCAGCATCCTACGGTTTTTTCTTCCTGTGCAGTGACACGGGCAAAGAGTAAAGCGGCAATAGAGCAGTCACAAGGGTCCGAACAGATTCAGTGTTCTCAGGCAGGTAATTCTGAGGGAAAGGAGAAGGTCAAATTCTTTACTTTTCCTTGGTCATCACTGTCTAGGGAGGAGTGTATTGAAAAGCAAAGCACAGATCCCACACTGAAGAAATTGTTTGAATTTGTCCGTCCAGAAAGTGAGCTCAAGGGTGTCCCTAGTGGCTATTTTCTTAATGATGGTTTGCTGCTGAGAAAATGGGCTCGTGTGGTGAATGGGGTGCGGCTGGATGCAGTGGTTCAGGTGGTGGTGCCCTGTGGGTTCCGGGATCTTGTGTTGGGTGCATCGCATGATGGGGTAGCGGGCCATCTTGGGGTGAGGAAGACGTATGATCGAGTGCTTCGCCACTTTTTCTGGCCTCGTCTGAAAAGGGATGTATCCAGGTACTGTAAAACTTGCAATACCTGCCAGTTAACTGGGAAGCCCAACCAACATATTAGGCCAGCTCCACTGTACCCAATTCCAGTTGTGGAAAAGCCATTTGAGTATCTGTTGTTGGATTGTGTAGGGCCACTTCCAAAAAGTAAGGCTGGGAGTAAATATTTACTGACAGTGATGTGTAAAAGTACTCGCTATCCAGCTGTTTTCCCTTTGCGCTCAATTAAAACTAAGCCAGTACTGAAAGCATTGACATCCTTTGTTTCAACTTTTGGTATTCCTACAGTGGTGCAGACTGACCAGGGGAGTAATTTCATGTCTCGCATTTTTGCCCAGGTGTTGAGTCAGCTAAAGGTTAAGCATCAAGTATCCAGTGCATACCACCCGGAGTCTCAAGGAGCCCTGGAACGTTTTCATCAGACATTGAAGTCCATGTTGCGTTCGTACTGTACTGAATTGGCACAGGATTGGGAGGAGGGCTTGCCGTGGTTGTTGCTTGCCATACGGGAGGTGGCGCAGGAGAGTACGGGGTTCAGTCCTAATGAACTGGTGTTTGGACATACTGTTCGGGGTCCATTAGCTGTCTTGGGGGATGAGCTGAAAACTGCTGAGCCACTGGAGAATGTCCTGGACTATGTAAACAGTTTTCGCCATCGTCTGCATGTTGCCTGTGCTACGGCTCATAAAAAACTTAGGATTGCACAGGGAAAAATGAAGGAGTCCTATGATAAAAAAACAGAAACCCGTGTATTTGAACCGGGTGATCAAGTTTTGGCTTTGCTGCCTGTGGTGGGTTCCCCATTCCAGGCAAGGTTTAGTGGGCCTTACACGGTGAAAAGCCGTATGTCCGACAGGGACTATCTGGTATACACACCAGACAGAAGGAAGAAAGTGCAGTGGTTTACTTTATTAATTTTGAACTCTCGCCGTGTGGTTCTCCCTGTTTGTTGTGCTCTCCAACGAGCTGGGCATAACAGTGTAAGTCCCTTTGAAGTTCCTCCCCCTCTCCAGGAGTGTAGCTTGTGCTGGTGATAGTGTGAGTAATGTGGAAAGGTTGAGAACATCTGAGTTGGGATTGTTATGTTGCAGAGTAAGAGGATGTGGGTATTGAGCGTGGGGGATCTGTGACTGGGGGACACTGGTGTGGGTGTTCGGGTAGAGGGTGGACGGGGGATGATCCAGTTTCGGGTTAGTGTTAGTTATAAATTTAATTGTTTGCACCAGTTTTGAAAAATGTTTTGGGCTGTGGAAGCTGTCCTGTGTGTTGTCCGGTTCTGTAGTGAAGGTGTCATGAGGGATTTCGAATAAGAATGGGAAGTGTGGCAATTGTGTTGATTAATTTTAAGTTGTGTTGTTGAATTGGTGTGAGACGGGTGGAAAAATTAATGATGGGGAAATAAATGTGTGCTTTTGGAGTAGACGTAGTTGTTTTGAAGATGTAAGTTTGAAATCCTGGTCTCTGTTGTTAAGTCCTATCGAAAGGACGACTATCTTTGTGAGGGGGCTGATGGGTGTTTTTTTACAGATTTCTATGAAATGATCAAATTTAGCTCCAGAGTAACTTTCTAGTTGTACGGATGTGTTTGTGTATGACCGGATTCTAGCAATGTTAGAGTCTCCTAGAAAGAGGACTGGTCGTCGGGGTCTGAAGGCCCAATCTTGGACTTTACGGCTGGGTCTAGCCAAATTGATGTTTGGTTTAAACCGCACTGGGGAGGGGGATGTGGCCTGGAGTGGGTGGGGGGGTGTAGTGGATGTTAAGGGAGGGTCTGGGTGCTGTGGTAAGCCCAGGTCCTCTCCCACCGTTGCACCGGCAACCAGGGGGGGCCCGGGGGGCCCACCAACCTCACACACTGTCTGAGCAGAGAGTTCAGATTGGGTTTTGTTTTTGGCCATGTTGGCTTTTAGAGTCCCACTCATCATGATGTTATTACTGCTCTGCAAGTTCTTATCAGTGTGTGTGGGTTGGGCTTCTTGGCCCCCCCGAGTCATCCCGGTCACCAACATGACCTGTGGGAGAAGTACAAATGGCGGAGATGGTGTCATTGGTTATTACTGATGTATTTATGTTATTATATGGGGTGTTAAGTGAGACTGTTTCTAGTTCTTGTTCATTGTTTTTAACTGGTTGTACCTTAGATGGTATGTGGACCTGGGCCTCCACCTCCCAGACCCTTCCCTTTTTGGGGAGTGGGATTTCCTGTGGTGTAGTAGGGGGAGGTGGGTTTGTAGCTGGTGGCTGTAGGGGAGACAAAAGTGGTGTGACAGTATGATGGATGGGTCCTGGGGTAGGTGAAAGGATTGGGGATAGTTCTGGGATAAGTGGGGTGATGGGGGTACCTTTTACGGTTGTAGTAAACCGTCTTACGGACCGTTGAGGCAGAGGAGTGGAGGTATCCACAGGTGTGTGGTTAACTGATGTGTGTGTGTGGGGGTTATTGTTTGATTATTTTTCTTTTGGTGCATGGTTACTGGCAGAAATATGTTTCAGGCCATAAACCGGTGTTTTCCTGATCGGTGCCCTAGCAGGAGCCGGCCCTGCACTAGTGTGGGTGGCCCGGGCATACACAGAATATGTGTAGGGCTGTTTGATTATCTCAGGCTTTCTGAACAAGTGATCCTGTGCGTGGGAGGACAAGGGCTGGCCAGCTGCTCCCCTCAATAGTGGTGCAGGACTACGAGGGGATGTGGCCCCAGGGACAGACTCAAGGGGTTGTCTCTCTGGGTGTTGCTGTTGTAGGGTGGGAGTAGATGAAGTGAGTGCTGTGTTGGGTGTATGACGTGCAAGTTCCTCAGTGATGGAACTGCGTGGGCCTAAATAAAGTGTTAATCTTTTTTTGTCCTGCGGTTTGGGAAGAGGTGGAAATTCTTCCTCTTCTGGGATGGGGGGTAACAGGTGGGTGGAGCTAGAGGTGGGAGGTTGACCGGATGAGGGAGCATGAGGTATGGCAGCTGTAGGCTGAAATGAGGGAATGTCCAGTATGTGTTTGACTGTGTATGGTTTCTGGAGTGAGTCTATTGCCATACCTCTTACTAGCCCATCCAATGGCTATTTGGAGGGCCAGGGGGTCTTTGGGAGGGTGTATAAATGAAGTGGTGATGGATGTGTAATGTTCCTGGAGTATGACCATGTTGTTGTGCATCCAATTAGTGGTGTTATGTGTAACCTTATTACGTGTGTTATCTGTGGGTGCTGCGGGTTTGATGAAGTCTGAGTTTTTGCACTTGTCTCATCATCCCGGGGGGAAAGTTGTTTGTGGTTATGGCCTTGTGGATGATCTGTTTGTGGTGAGTGGCCTGAATGAGTTTGAAATAGGCTTTACTCGCTTGTCTGGTTTGTTCTGTAGGTAGTCCTGCGAGTGTGTGGGTAGTAGTAGGGGGGGGACTGGGAGAAGGTAGGGGGGGACCTAGTGTGTGTAGTTGGTCTGTTGTGTATTCTCTGTGTGGGTCGTGTTGGAAAAAACATAAGTGGTTGTGGGGTGAAGTTGTGTGTGTGTGTGTGTGTGTGTGTGTGTGCTGTCCATTCATGTTCATTAATCCAAATACACAGTGTTGTTCCTAATAAAATGAATTCGAGGATGGTCGGTTCTCACCTTCTGTGGATGAAACTTGGAAGACTTCGGTGTTCAGATGTTAAAAACAAAACAAAAAGGGCTTTCCGAGGGGGCTTAAGATAGAACCTTCCACCGTCGATTAAAACTTAACTTTTATTCAAAAAGGTTAAAAAACACACTTCCAATAAAAGAGACTTAAAAGAACCTTCCAGGATAAAAGGTCTTAAAAGCTACTTTCATGGATAAAAAAACAAATAAAAGGAACAAGTGACTATTTATTTAGTTTAATTAAAAATACCTGACATTTCGCTATTCAGCTTCATCAGAGGTATAGGGTTAGGGTTAGGGTTAGGTTAGTATACAACAAAATGATATTACATTAGTGAAATACTGTGGCTTGAGTTTAATGGTAGTCATGAACACATCATGTCTGAGTCTAGACCCTAACCACAAGCTGCCAGGGCCTGAGCATAACCGTATGATTTACTGCATGATAGGGGGAAAATTAAATACATTGTTACTGACCACATGTCCCCATTATTTTGACAGAAAACATCATTTGGGCAGCATTACATTTCCTACAAAACATATTTGCTGTTACAATTTAGAATAAACGTACATTTCTAATAGACAGGATTGCTCTACAGCAACACACAACACAAAATAATTCATCAGAATCTAAAAATAATCTTAAAATGTCTAATCTTAAAAGTCTGCTGATACATTTTCCTTGATTCTTATTTAGAGGGAGTGATGACTGAGGGTCTGTCAGGAGAAGAAACGATGACAGAACATGCTGTCCTATCAGAAATAAAAATTAAATTCTTGAGTGTCACTCTGGTTCAGTAGAGTGGCTCTGTGAGAGTCTCTCCATGTCCCCACATGTAATTGAGGAAGTCTCAACTCCACACATGTCGACCATTAGGTTAAGTACCTTTTAAAGATAATTGGAAAATGCAAATAAGCAGTAATTTCACTGTATTATTCCCACTTGTTGGACCCTTTTCATTTGAGTAAATGAATGTCGCGCTAATACCTTCATTCTGTAGAGCAGGAGAGAGAAGTGGAACAGAATAAAGGCTCTGTAGTTCAGTGATTGACCAAAGGTGACTGAGTAAAGCTCTTCTCATTCAGACTCTGTGATTATCTTTCTGTGGGAAAAGTCACTTCCAAAGTTACAGACTAATTTGTTGAATTTGCTGTACCACAAAACTAAACATATTAAGCTCCACAGTGGCCCCTAGAGTCCTAAATGTTCATAAAACATGCATTGTAAAAGAGCTTGACAAAATACTGAATGAAAACTATATTATTCCAATGAAATAGGTTTTTGATTAAATTGCCCAAAAGGCCAGAGTGTTGTCTAACAGTCTCACTCACTGCAGTATTATCTGAGCACTGCTGCTTATTAAAAACACAGATAGTAATTTGTCTATTGGGACCATGTACAGTGTTAAACACAAATATTACCATTAGCTGTACTGTACCAGAGTTAGCTTACAGCTAATATTCATCTGCAGACCATTAGTAGGTCAATATTAAAACATGTAACGATACAATAACAAAGTACAAACTGAAAAAAACAGATAACACATACAAAATATCAAAGCTACTACATCAAACAATTTATAACATTGCACAGCTCCTTTATTTTAAAATCATATGGACACATATCTTACCACTGAAGTCTCAGGCAACTCAAGCTGAAGACATTTTCAACGTAACTCTGTTTTTGATAATAAGGTTATTATTATTATTTTAATAATAATAATAATAATAATAAGCCACACCAAATAGTGCAGAGGTCTTATAACTGAAATAAGTATTATGTTGGGGGGGGGACTGGTCTCAGGGTCGAGGACAAGGCTGAGTCGTCAGCAGGTAAGCAGGTAGCAGAGAAGACCAAAAGGGAGCAGGCAGACAGAAGGTCGTGGACAGATGGAGGATCATGGGGCCAGCAGGTAAAGTAAAGCCAGTCACACTTACAGAGATGAGATGTTTCACTCAGTAGCAGACTCTCATCTCTCCTGACAAGGCTGAAGCCAGAGAATGCCACACAGCCATAGGCAAATGAGAACCAGGAAGTAGACAGGCAATACTCATGGTCAGAGACAGAAGGCTGTTGTGTTTTACCAGGGTAGAGACAAGGTCAGAGTTAAGCCAAGTCAAAACCAGGAGGTCAGTCTGTGAATGAGTGCTGGAAAGTCTGGCGTTGGAGCACAGACAATCTGATAGAGTGGACCGAGGTTTCTTTAATACTGGCTCCATTGGAGATGGAATGCAGCTGGTAGCAACAGGTGGAAATGATGAGGCTGATGAGGAAGTGTAGCAGAGTGGAGAGTGAGATGGAGGCGGGCGGGGTCAATGGAAACTTCCACAGTAGCAGGAGAGTAGCAGAGCAGACTGTGGCTGTGTTCGAAACTGCATACTACATACTACATACTTCTATACTACATACTTCCATCCTACACACTACACACTAAACGACCAGATAGTAAGCAGACCGTTTACTGAAGCTGATTTCATTTTAGCTCTAACTCTGTAAATATACCACTTTATCCACATTTCTAACCTTTTTAGGAAGAAAGTAAAGTAGCCCTTTAGATCCACAATGTGACGCTAATTTGTCCAAATACTGTATCACCTGTTTAAAGTTTTGTTCCTGAGAATTCAGAGTCACTCAAGTTAGCCGTAGCGAGTAACGCACTTCCTGTCATTTTCACAAAATAAAACACCTGTTGCCTTTTATTATTAAGAAAACCATAACAATAGAATTGGTGCTTTTATTTTGAAAACAGGAAGTGAACATACCCTCGCTGTAGCTATCTTGAAACCACAGAGGTGGTGATCTGTGACGTTGCATCTTGGGTAATTTGAGTGTGAGTAGTCAGCTCTTGATGCATACTCTGCATTTCTGGAGAATCTAGTAAACCATCCAGGAACTTCTCACATACTCTAAATCACATACTACGCAGTTGAAACACACTACATACTTCAAATGACTTCAGAGTTAGTACGAGTAGTAGGAAAGTATGCAGTTTCTAACAGACCCTGTGACAGCCCTGATACAGAGAAACAAATCTTACAACAGAAGGGTTAGGGTTCAATCTAAATGTAGGGTGATGAGCTAGTATGGAGGGTGGAGCTGGAGAACAATCATCATGTTGACTAATGCTGTCATCACAAGGTTTAGTTAATCATGTGATTAACATGTAGATAACAAGGGGCCCTGACTGTTGATCCTATATGATTACTCACTAAGCCATCAGTGACAGGAGACATTAAAGAACAGGACTTTCTTCCATTGGAGCTCCTGACTCTTATTTAATCCATGACTGAGTGGACGACTGTCTGCTCTGAAATCAGTTCCTTTTATCAAACTCATTTATTTGCTACTTTCCAGTGCCTCAAAGCAACAAGAGGAGTGAAAGCAATCAGATTTCTATCTCCATCAGAAATGGTTGTCTTACTTCAAGCCAGCTTTACCTCTCACTCAGCCTCTTGGTGCACATGCAGGTCAAACACAACAATAACAACAGGAACACAACAGTATAAGAAGTAAGAAAATCTGAAATATGATGTTGAGATTTCTTTTGATTGCTTTGTTAAAGCTGGAGGAATGGAGGGATTTTCTTTTCAGCTCCACTTTGGTAGGCTTGCTGCTTGTGCAACATCACTGTGTACGACATATTGTGAGCTGTCCTCTGCAGGAGGTTTCATCCTTTATTTGTGAATTTTGTGAGACTTTGAAGTACTTGGTAATATTGTTTTTAATTAGTGAAAGGAAGAACAAAAGTTCTCAAAAGGGGATGAATCAGAAAACGTTCCTTTGGGCATTATTAATATTATCAGCTTAAATATGCACTGGTAACCAGTGTTGGGGAGTAACAAATTACATGTAACGACGTTACGTAATTTAATTACAAAATTTACATAATTGTAATCCGTTACATTACTGTAAGAATATGTGTAATTAAATTACAGTTGCTTTTGGAAATTTCCATTATTAAAATTTTAGTTACATTTGAAGAAGAAGAAACTGGGATTTATCAAATAGGTTTTTCATATCAACCTTTCAAAGACGCAAGTTGGATCTTGTGATTGGCTGTCTCTGGTCATGTGCCATTCAGTCAGACTCAGCAACATGTCAGAGGCACAGAAGAATACATTCCTGTGTGAAAAACACACAGACATCCCATCTCCCGCATATTGATAGCGGCTCCCTGACGGCCACAAATAAAACACATCTCCTGGAATCTGGAGTGAGTGAGCAGAGTGCACACTAGAGAGTGTCTGCGCGTGTGTGTATTTGTGTCTGTAAATGCAGCGCGTGTGAGAGCAAAGTGTCCTTATAGTTCTGTGTTGCATCTTATTAGACCGTCTGCAAATACCACTTCATACAGAAAGCAGACAAGGGCCCTAACATTGTAGTACAATGCAAAGAGTGAAGGTAAACAGTAACACTATCAGGTCTTAAAATGTGAAAATGAAAACAGTCAAGAGCATTCATTCATTAAGATAAATTAAGAAAAGTAATCTAAATGTAATCAAATGTAATTAGTTACATTACTTTCAGAAAGTAATTGAAATAGTTACACTACTATTACATTTTCAACAGGGTAACTTGTAATTGTAACCAACTACATTTCCAAAGTAATCTTCCCAACACTGCTGGTAACTATGGAGAATTTAGAAGCATGTTTTATATGGTTTGATCCAATTGTTATCATCTTTCACTGTCAAGTCAGAGATCTCAGTGTACTACTTTTATGTCAAACTTTACTCTACACTAAAATATGTTAGGCCTCTTTTTCCTACAGTTGGATGTTGCCATAGTGCAGAATGATGTATATATGTTGGTGTAGATGTCATCTTAAGGATTGTAACATGGTCATAATACCTTTTTTTTGGGGCAAAAACCATGTTAGACACACATTATTGTTCCAAGCAGAGTATTAGAGTATAAGGATCTTTTATAGATAATTTGTATCATTATAATTAGAACTGTGTGTGTGATAGTGATGAGCAATAATAATACAATACTAATAATAACAATAAGAAGTGCAATGGCATTTTACATGTAAATAATTCACATAAAAAGCACTTTCACATGTGACATATTTATTATTTTCCTATAACCTAATTAGTTTATATTGTTTAGAGATTTTAGGAGAGACCTTTGTAGAAGCATGTAGCCTCCTTTACCTGCAGTCAGCATCTCAACAACTATACTGACTGACTTACAATATTATATTGAAAGTCAGTCAAAGTAAAAATCCTCATCTCCTGTAGAACACAATGGGGGCGCTGTTACTGTATCTTGTCATTTTGACACAAGACAAATGGTTTCTTTACAATATGAGGGTTTTTTTGTTTGTGTTTTATTTCAGTCGGACTTTACATAACTGAAGCATTACGTCAAAGTGACAGAGAACAGAAATGCACCTTTACTTTAGATTACGTGGAAATAAAACTCCTAACAATGTCCCAACTGAGCAGCACATTTCTGGGGCAACTGATCTGAAACCTTTCATGTGACTGAAAATAATTAGTTGCCTTTTTCCTTTGGGAGCTGATAGGACAGAAGCTTTTTGGATGGAAAAAATGTGTATATATAAATGTGTATATATACAGTATACATATATGTATATATGTATATGTATATACATATAGATACATGGCAGAGGTTCCTACAAGGTAACATGAGCAGTGCTTTGATGATTGCTACTGTGTGCTGTCCTGTGACACAGCTTTTGGGTTGTGTCAGACCAAACACTATTTCAGGAGGGAGAGGCAATTTTGTGAGAGCAGGGACTCCAGGGATAATATTTCCCCAATTCTTCTGAGGCTCCTTTCTAAGCCGCTACCAAAACAATCTGATATTTACTTTGTGGAATTAGATTAGTACAAAAGAGAGCAGGACCACACTGTTCTCCAGCCAAGCAACACACCCGTAGGAAAAATACACATAACAAACTCTGCTGTGGCAAGTACTTCTCATTCATACATCACTCATAGGAAATGAGATAGTAGGAAGGAAGGTGTGTTTCTATGTGTTTTCATGCTGATTTACTTTGTCACAGTTTAACTTCCTTCAACAGAGAGCCAGATTTCCATAGAAAACCCGGCTAAAACACAGCGTAAACAGGCCTTAATATGTAGCAGAAAAAACACTCAATCTGGCAACAGCAGCCACCACAGAGTCGCACCGCTGCATGCATCATTAAAATGTGAAGCATGGAGGCAAAAACAAACGAAGGCAGCAGCACAAAATTTGTCCAAATAACATCTGCTTAAAGTTTTGTTCCTGCGAATTCGGAGCCACTCAAGTTTGCCATAGCGAGTAACGCACTTCCGGTCATTTTCACAAAATAAAACACCCGTTGCCTTTTATTATTAAGAAAACCATAATGATAGAGTTGGTGCTTTTATTTTGAAAACAGGAAGCGAACATACCCTCGCTGTAACTGACTTGAAACCACAGAGGTACATTACATTGTAACGCCAGTGGGAGTAGCAGTTAAACCTGGGGAGCGTACCTATGTTCCCCGGGTCCTATGTTCCCCGATCGCGGCTAACTCGATTGCTAGCTCGGCGGCTAACTCGGCTGCTAATTCAGCTGCTAACTCGGCGAATAACTCAGCTAACTGGTTAACTGTAGACGGGATCATCCCTATGTTCCCCGGTCACATACAAAGCGGGGAACATAGGACCCGGGGAACATAGGACCCAGGGAACATAGGGATGATCCCCTAATTATGTAGCAATACAGTCATACTGCACATCAAATTAAATAGATACTTCATGGTACACAAACAAATAGCATCTCATATGAAAGCTAAGACCCTGGCGAGTTCAACAGTACCATTATTAAAAACTCAGTGAACCAGCAGCCAAAGAATACAAAGGTAAACAACCACTTATTTACAGCGACTAACAGATATTATGTCTTACCTTCGAAGTTTTGTGATGAAAAGTTGTATTTGAGAGCAAAAAACGCTGGTTTTAGTAAGTCCAACACGGCTCTGCTTGTTTACAACTCCATTTCACCCAGTGCCAGCCTACAGTAGCTGCGCCGGAACAACAGACAACCCTGGCAACCCGCAATTCCGGCCGCTAAATGGCTGGTACAATGTACACAGAACGTGTCAGAACGTCATTGTCGAACCCATCAAAAAAATTTAAAATGATTAATTCAGACTAAATTTTTTTTTTTTTGGAAAAGCAATACTTTCATTCTGTACCCCTCAAAACGCCCCGTGGCTGTATTATTTTTAAAAAATATAGCTTTTAATAAATATTCTACATATTCAACCTTTAAGTTTCTTTTGTCAGATTCATTGGCATAGTAACTACAAGCAGTATTCTGATGTAGTAAAGTATTACAGTACATAAGTATTACAGTAAAAGTACTGCAGTTTTATAGTGATGTAGTCAAGTCAAGTCAAGTCAAGTCAAGTTTATTTATAAAGCACATTTAAAAACAACCTCAGTTGAGCCAAAGTGCTGCACAGTTATTAAAATACAATATAATCACACACAATATAATAATAAATAAAAACAATAAAGGAATCGTAAGAGCTCAATTTAAAAACTAGAATTAGAATAAAAACAAATAAAAAGTAAAATAAATAAAATAGAATAAAATAAAATAAAAGTAGGAAGCCAAGGATTCTCGCCTAGCTGGGACTGAATGCCAAGGAAAACAGATTTTCAGTTTTTCGTAGTGTTTTAAAATGCTCCACAGACTGTGCAGCTCTAACGTGGAAAGGTAGGCTGTTCCACAGCTTGGGGGCTGCCACTGAGAAGGCTCTGTCCCCCCGAGTAGCGAGTCTGGACTGAGGTACAGCCAGGAGCAGCTGGTTTGTTGACCTAAGTGCTCTAGATGTACTGTGAGGCTGTACAAGCTCTGATAAGTAAGATGGTGCCAGACCATTTAAACACTTAAAAACAATTAATAAAACCTTGAACTGGATCCTAAAATGAACAGGCAGCCAGTGCAAAGATGCAAGGACAGGACTGATATGATCATGCCATTTCTTTCCAGTCAGCAGGCGGGCGGCTGCATTTTGGACCACCTGTAAACGGCGCAGTGCTGACTGGTCGAGACCAACAAACAAGGAGTTACAGTAGTCTTACCGTGAAGTAACAAAGCTATGAATGACTTTCTCCAGATCATTCCTGGGGAGATAAGCCTTTACTTTTGCTACTAATCTTAGCTGGAAGAAGCTTGTTTTTACGATTGAGCTTATCTGCTTCTCAAACCTAAAGTCACTGTCCAAAATAACACCAAGGTTCCTTGCAGATGGGTGACAGTGAGACTTCAGGGTGCCAATGGCGCTGTCATAGCCATCAAAGAGATTTTGTTGCCCGAATAAAATAATCTCTGTTTTATTTTTGTTTATGGAGAGAAAGGTCACTTCCATCCAAGATTGAATGTCATTGAGGCAGTCTAATAAGACCTGGACAGAGGCTTGCTCATTTGTTTTTAAGGGCATATAGATTTGTACGTCATCTACAAAGCAATGAAATGAGACATTGTGCTTTCTAAATATGGATCCCAATGGCAACATATATATCGAAAAGAGGAGGGGGCCCAAAAGGGAACCCTGAGGCACCCCACAGCTCAGGGGGGAAGTGGCCGAAGTATACTGGCCCATCTGGACAGAGAAGCTTCTGTCAGAGAGATATGACTGAAACCACTTAAGAACAGTACCCTTAATGCCCACACAGGTGTTTAAGCGAGACAGGAGGATGTTGTGATCCACTGTGTCAAAGGCAGTTGTCAGATCCAGAAGGACCAGGACAGCAGAGTTGCCAGAGTCAACTGATAAAAGAAGGTCATTTAAAATAGTATGCAGTATTACAGTAAAAGTACTGCAGTATTATGAGTGATGTAGTATGTAGTATTACAGTAAAAGTACTGCAGTATTATGAGTGATGTAGTATGCAGTATTACAGTAAAAGTACTGCAGTATTATAGTGATGTAGTATGTAGTATTACAGTTAAAGTACTGCAGTATTATAGTGATGTAGTATGCAGTATTACAGTCAAAGTACTGCAGTATTATAGTGATGTAGTATGTAGTATTACAGTAAAAGTACTGCAGTATTATGAGTGATGTAGTATGCAGTATTACAGTAAAAGTACTGCAGTATTATGAGTGATGTAGTATGCAGTATTACAGTAAAAGTACTGCAGTATTATGAGTGATGTAGTATGCAGTATTACAGTAAAAGTACTGCAGTATTATGAGTGATGTAGTATGCAGTATTACAGTAAAAGTACTGCAGTATTATGAGTGATATAGTATGCAGTATTACAGTAAAAGTACTGCAGTATTATAGTGATGAAGTATGTAGTACTACAGTAAAAGTATTGCAGTGTTATGAGTGATGTAGTATGCAGTATTACAGTAAAAGTAGTGATATATTATTATATATGACATCATTAGATATTAATAGTGAAGCATCAGTGTTAGAACACCTGGAGGGGAAGCTGGAGGTGGAGCTCAGTCATGCTGCAGGCTGCTGTTAGTGGTTTCCTGTTTTGTGAGCTTTATAGGGTCTTATCAGTGCTCTTTAGTAGGATAAAGAGGGGAGAAGGCCCTGCCTCTCTTACCTCTCTTCTGTGTTTCTGATTTTGAGTCTCCTTTTTTCTAGATGGGTGCATGTCAGTGGGAAGTTAGTGATAGATGATGCCAGCTCACAGTGAGTTTTGCACCTGAGAAAGAACAGAAAATGACAGAAGGTGAATTTGATGGTGTGATTTCCCAAAGGGTGCAACATTACAGCTCTGTAATATTTCCCGTCAATCCACAGCAGCAGGGGAGGTAATGCTGAGCCTACAATACACACAGTACAATGCAGACAATACTAATCAAACCACATGCAGACAGGAAACGCAAGACCCAGCTGAGCACACTGTGACATCACAGAGAGTCATGTAAACTGGTTCCTGTATACATTAACCCTTAAAGTCCGTGTAAAGTAAGAATAAATATGTGTTCTGAGTTTGACATACCACAGAAAAGTGTGTTGTTAACCACCCTGCCAAATTTGAATGATTAAAAAAATCACCAAATACAGTGAACCCTCACTATAACGCGGTTCACCTTTCGCGGCTTCGCTGTTTTGCGGATTTTTTTAGTGCAGTTTTTTATGCTTTTTTTTTTTATTACAGTGCATTGTGTTCTGCATCCTGATTGGCTAAGGGACTGTAGACCAATGTCAACAGTCTCCGTGCCTCGTCTGTGTACAGCTCGCCAAATTTACGTTTGCAATTTTCTCCATGACAAAACCCACAATGTCGACGAGGGTGGCATGTCTGTTTATAAGAATCTTCTTGCCCAGAAGAAAAAATAGCGCTAACAACTACCCATAACTATGTTCTTCTCTCGGAAAAAGACTCCTGCACCACAGCCTTCAGTAGAAATAGACGCTACAGCGGAGCGGAGTCAGGACGAAGAGGCACAGTCAGAGGAACTGTGAAATACGCATCAGTCACAATGTGTCCAACCTCGTATTGATTATTAAAATTATTATTTTACAATATTTTTAAAAACGATCATAGTTATTTGTAAGAAAACGTTTGTATTTGTATTTCTTAAACAAATGCTTGGGCCTGAAAACAGGTTTTGGTCTTTGGTTTCATTCTATAGTACAGTATTGTAATGTATAATGATTGTAAAAAATAAAGCTGACTACTTCACGGATTTCGCCTATCGCGGGTTCTTTTTGGAACGTAACCCCCGCGATAAACGAGGGTTCACTGTATATGAAATTAGGCTTCAAAGTTGTGTAAATATCAGTCTCTTTCTCTGCTACCAAATGCTGTGGGAGTGCTCGTCGAGTCCACTGAAACGCCGCCCCCTACCAAGTGTCACCTGTCAATCAAAGTCACCACCTCTACCAGAAACATGGATGCTACGTCTGAGAGCTTTCTGCTGCTAACTCAGCTGCTAGCTCCAAGAGGTCCTAGCTGCAGGCCTCCACTGTGAGGTCGCTTCCGGTGCAGGCTCCGCTCTCAAGCCGCCTCCACTGTGAGGCCGCTGCCGCTACCGGCGCAGGCTCCACTCTCAAGCCACCGCCACTGTCAGGACAGGAAATGCACGGGATGTGTTTCAAAATAAAATCACGAATGCACTTCCGGTTGAATCGTTTTCCTCACAAAAGCATGATTTAGTAAAAATATGACGTAAAATCTATCAATTGCTATCTACTATATAAATTAAAACGATATATACTATAAACTTTTGTCTTGTTTGACATTTTTGTTCTGTGTTTACCTTTTATGTTGCACATGAGCCCCAACATGGGCATTTTGATTTATTCTGTCCAAATCTAGGACAAAAAGCCATCCATAACCTGTATTAATTGAAAGAAAAAAATAAAGATTTTGATTTGGACAATTGAATCATTAGCCTTTGTCTTTTTCAAAACACTTCTCATTAATGATTGCCATATATGTAGACTAATATACACTGCACTGCTTAACTGTACAACTTAGTGATTATGAAAAACAAACGGGGTGATATGACTCAGGGCTCAATGGTCTTTGTGGCCTACTATAAAGCTTAGGATCTTGAAAAGAGGCCAAATAGTTGTTCAATGAAAACAATGTAGGGCAGGAATAACATTGGTCAGTGCACAAATTTTAAGTTATTACTCATATTCATAAGCCAACATCTCATAAGATGTCATAGGCCTATACATTTTATTGTGTGCTATACAGTATATACAGTACTTTGCTGGCTTTTCATTATCATTTAACTTTGACTTTATTGCACTGCTGTTTTACTTTATTTGTTTTTCTGTTGTATTATTCTGTATTTTTATTCTTAACCACCATAAATTTCATGTTTGGTTCTATGTCTATGCTAATTATTTTCTTGTGCTGCTGAAACACCTAAGTACCACTAGGTACAACCCTAACTCTTGATATCTACAGTATAATCCAAGTGAATTATTAAGTGATCAAAGAGAAAAACACACCAAGTCACAACATGATCAAATGGTCTGTAGCCCTTTATTCTCGAACACAAGTCACTCATCTGTGTGACATTCACAATAGGCCAAATTATTTCTTTTGTCCATTATTTCCTCACAGAATTTCCACATGTCCTCAGTGCTATAAAATGTGAATTTGAAGGGCTCCAGGATTGATTCCTTCTCATGGTCATCCAGTTGATCTTTCCACACCCTCCCATACTGCAGAGCAGCCTCAGCCTGGTGCTCCTTCCCTCATGTACAGAACATCAGACAGGTCCACTTTGGCAGAGAACAGTTGTTTGTTGGCCTCAACCCACTCTGCTGCATGTCTGCAATCATGTAGAATGCGATCTTCAACCGAGTCCTATGGAAAAAACAGAAAGGTGTCTGTACCATAGCTGCTGCACCAACAGTATTTGACCAATAGATACTGTGAAAAAGCTTACACCTTCCACTGGTGAGTCCACGTCGGCAGGTCTGACTGAGACCTCAGCCTGCTGCTCTTCATCCTGAAAATATATAGATAAGCAAAATGATCAGTTGGCGGCAGATCTTCTTATCTAAGAGTAAGTCCAGAAAATGTTTATATTAGACAATGACGAACAAGTCACATGAATCATGTGACGTGTGTATCTTTAATCTAAAATGCAATGGCATTACCTTGAAATGCAATGGCTTGTCTCCCTCGAGTTAAAAGACAGATGAAATGGACATTTAAACGTCCTCACTCCCCCGCCCCTCAAAAAAGTCTGTACTTCCCGTCCTGACAGTGGAGGCGTTCTGACAGTGGAGCCTGCAGCTAGGTGCCTCTCGCCAGCTCGGCGGATAACTCAGCGGCTAGCTTGGCGGCTAACTTGGCTGCTAGCTCATCGGCTAACTCAGTGGCTAGCTCGGCGGCTAACTCAGCTAACTGGCTAACTGTAGACTGTAGTAGTAAGTGTGTGTGTTGAATGTATTTATACCTCTACAGCAGCAGGGGTGGGTTTATGATTTTCAGACCCGCCCACTAAATCCTGAACACAGAAATGTTGAAACACAATTCAAATCTAAATGGTTGAAATGCTTTTTACACCTTTTTAGAGATAGATAGAGATAGAGATTAGAAATACATTATGACCTATTTAATGTGTTTAGAAGAAAAGGTCTGAATTCACTCTACTCAGTCTTCAAATACTTGGATGTTATAGTCAAGAGTTAACTGGTAGTTTGCTTTGGCATAGCTGAAATTGGTGAGCTGAAAGAACATATACAGTAATAACAGAAATACTGTAAACTGGTTTTGATGCTAAATGGTCGCAGTTCCCACTTTGAGGCTTAACCAAGTGTCTGATAGGTTTATAGTGAACCATTTCTGTTCTTGTATTAACCAAAGATGAAAATGTTCCTGCCGACTGCTAGTTTTAGTAATCATTCCCGAGAACAACTGTGTGCACAACTACAGTGTTGGTCTGTAAACTGTGATGGATGTTTACAACAGACAGTTTGGGTCTTCATTTTACAATTTACCTTTATTTAGTTTTCATTTAGTAAGTGCTATGTATCATTACTGATAGAACCAGTAGCTACAGCAATGAAAAGAAATCCCATGTTTTAATAGAGCATAATTTTCCTTTAACAGGAATGAGTAACAGGCCATTGAATTGAGAAGAGTGGCTGTAATGATCAGCTCTCTGATGACCATGGGAGAAGGTGACGAAGGAATGAATGGAGTGTAAGTAGCATCAATTGATTTGCATATCATCTGTCTATCCACATACTGTACCAGCTCTTTACAGCTCTGCATGTATTAGTCCATATATCATCACTGCACTCCAGCCTTCCTTTCATATCATCATCATCACCAATACAGTGGAACATAAAGAAACTCACTGATAGCAGCCAACTGTGTGAAATAAAATGAGAAAGCATGAGGTGAGGTATTGAGGTATTGACCCAGGTGTTTGGATGTTGAATAAGTGAGCTGGATCAATGTAGTGAATAGACTAGGGTATAATTGATAAGACAGTTGGACATCAGAGACTTCAATTAAAAAGGCACTCAGAACACTCTTCAGTTGAAATATTTATCTGCTTGGATATCACATTTTATTTTATCAGCTGTGGAAAATCACTACAAATAAGCTATGCAAGCGAGAGGGCTTTGTGCAACCATGTGTAAATATGACACATTGATTTGACATTTACATAGGTACTTGGCAAGGAACTCACATCTCAGATTGACTTTGAATGGTGGAGGGAAAAAAAAATCTTTTTTTACAGCGCTGTCAGTGAGAGTACGGCTAATGAAACAGGAGTGCTGGAGGTGTAGAGGAGGAGAAGAAGGATGAGTGGTGCTAGAGAGGGAAACAAAAGGGGGGAAAAGGTGTCAATGGATAATAACGTTACTTAAATTGAAGGGTTGGTGAGGACAAGACAAGAGGCAAAAACATTGTGTTCATACACTTTGATGAACACACACTCAATAACACTGATTTTATTGATAACTATATTCACACCTTATTTCCCTCCTCCCTGCTCTGATATATGCTGAGCTGGAATCTTTTTTGTCCTCTTGTATACGTTAACAAGATTCTAGAGAGCAAGTGTTGCAAACTACAGGGTCTGACGGATGATCTGAGTGGATCTGTGAATGTGTGTGGCAGGGATAGAAGCAAGAGGGAAATATCAGAGAAATATCAAAAAAAGAAAGAAAGAAACTAAATGAGTTTTTGTCCACTTGTTTTTATTCACATTTTCAAAAGCTTGTGTGGAAACATAAAAAAAAAATAGTACATAAAAGTGTTTATACTTGACTGAGACGTAGACGTTGGAGTGCTGCAGAGATATTAATATAATGGCAGTGGATGAAAACAAGCATTGATTCAAATCGTCTTTTACTAATGTAAAAATTTGTTTTACATTTGAACAAAAGCCTGAGTATTGTGAGCGACTGTCCAAGTGTTGAGAGCACACAGAGATGTGACAGATGAGAGGGAGACATGCTTTATTTGTGTACAGAGTAGATGTTTGTTTCTCTTTGTGTGATAGTTTCTCTAAAAAATAAAACATGCTTCCTAAAAGACTGTGTTCTGTTGCTTGTGTCCTGCCACATACTCATATTTAATAAGTTTATATTTATTTTATAACTACTCTGGATGGCATTACTCTGGCCTCCAGCAGCACTGTAAGGAACCTAGGAGTTATATTTGATCAGGATCTGTCCTTTAATTCCCACATAAAACAAATTTCAAGGACTGCCTTCTTTCATCTGCATAATATTGCAAAAATCAGACATATCCTGTCTCAAAATGATGCTGAAAAACTAGTCCATGCATTTGTTACTTCTAGGCTGGACTACTGTAATTCATTATTATCAGGCTGTCCTAACAAGTCTCTAAAGACTCTCCAGCTGGTCCAGAATGCAGCTGCTCGTGTTCTGACAAAAACTAGAAAGAGAGATCATATTACTCCCATCTTGGCTTCACTGCATTGGCTTCCCGTATAATCTAGAATAGAATTTAAAATCCTTCTCCTCACTTTCAAAGCTCTCAATGGTCAGGCTCCATCATATCTTAAAGAGCTTATAGAACCTTATGTACCTACTAGAACACTGCACTCCCAGCATGCAGGTCTACTTGTGGTTCCTAGTATCTCTAAAAGTAGAATGGGAGGCAGAACCTTCAGTTATCAGGTTCTGATAACTGAAGGTCCTGTGGAACCATCTTCCAGATTGAGTCCGGGGGGCAGACACCCTCTCTACAGGGATGGATTGGCCATTGGGAGTACCGGGATTTCCCGTAATTTTATTTTTTATTTGTTCATTTAGTTTTTGCTGCGCCTTTTTGCTGGGCCTTGCCATGGTAACTCTCCCGGCCCAGGGTCAGACACATGCACCGGCCCGGCCCACAGAGCTCCTGCTGCAGCCTGCAGACACAGCAGAGGCCCATTGGCTTGTCTGTCTAAAGAATACCTGGTTACTTAACTGTCTATGAACTTTACTTGACATAATAAATTGCAAACTCTGCATAGTGTGGTGTGTTACAACTAGGCCTAAATCTAGTTATCTAAAGTATTGGAAAACAATAACCATATTCATATACTATCCTGATTCATTGATTAGTTGCTTTTATTAACCACTTAACCACTATTTTCATCAAAGGATGCCACATAATTACAAATCTGCAAGCTTACAACTCACATGTTGCAATGTGATGTGGTTTGAGCATGTAGATCTGCTATTTTCACAATTTTTGATAATTTCTACCTATAATGACTTCCCCCAAATCAGGTCACCAGAGTTAAAGTGTTTTAAATGTCAACATTCACCTTTCTTCGTTCCAACAGTCCAATGTGTTCATGAAGGACATTGATCTCACAACATAACACATGTAGCCTATGATGCTTTACATATTTTTTTCAGTCAGTGTTTATGGTTTATGGTTTATTGCTCGTTCAACAGTTTCACATTATACAGTTAAAACTAATTCAAGCCTATTCAAGTCTCCAGAATATAAGGGATATTGTTCAGTATACTACTGTTATTAAGGGCTTGTGTGTTAAAATGTACATCAACGTGAGTTGGCACAGTATCTGCGCGCGGATTGTAGTGGGCCGGTCTGGACCAAAAAGTCCAGGGCCGAAGTTTTGTCCCAGTCCAGGCCTGCCTCTCTATGTTTAAGAGTGGGCTTAAAACTTTCCTTTTTGATAAAGCTTACAATTAGGGCCAGCCAGGCTTGTCCCGGACCAGCTCCTAGTTTATGCTGCTATAGGCTTAGACTGCCGGAGGACTCCCATGATGCACTGAGCTCCTTTCTCTTTTCTCCTCCTTTCTCTCTCACTCTCTCTCTCTCTCTCTCTCTCTCTCTCTCTCTATCCATCCATCCATTAACATTCATGTACTATTAATTGCATTCAATAACCTTAACTTCTTCCCCGGAGTTGTCTGTGCTTTCTGGTCTCACAGGTAATCTGGGCCTGTTGACGTCCGGATGACAGATTCCAGTCCCGGACCTTCTAGTTTCATTGTTGATTTTCATTGTGCTTCTCTCCTCTATCCTTCCTTTCTCTCCTCTCAACCCCAACCGGTCGAGGCAGATGTTCTCCCACTCTGAGTCTGGTTCTGAGGTTTCTTCCTGTTAAAAGGGAGTTTTTTCTTACCACTGTTGCTCATGTGGGAATGATGGGTCTCTTTAAAGTTAAAACCTGAAGAGTTCGGTTTAGAACCTGCTCTATGTGTAAAGTTGACTTTGTTGTGATTTGGCACTATACAAATAAAGATTGATTGATTTATTGATTGATTGATTGATTGATTGAATGAATGATATTCTAAACTCAAATTTAGATTGACTTCATGAAAACTCTCTGTGATAACAGATACAATATAGCTATAAACTGTATCAAAAAAAGTGTTCAGGCTTCATCATACCCCTTATATTGTTCATTTATAACTTCATGTATCTATGTGAAAGTAATTTACATACTTCAAAGTCATTTTTGTACATAAAGCTACAGTATCTGTTTATTGATATAATAAAATTCAATGTATCAAGACATAGAACCTATTTTCTCCATTTCCAGTATGTTATTGAATTAATGTTGATATGTATACTGAGAGAATAGTGCACATTCCTCTCACTCATCAGATCAACATATCAGTCATGACCTTGTGATGTTTGACAAGTGCTTATTCACTTGTGTTTAGTCTTTTTGCTCACAAAAGTTTTCTATACAAGGGTTTTAATTCCCTGACCTGCTTTACCCTTTAGGAAAAAGGAGTGCACTTCCCCTTTAAGGTGTCTTTGTGGATTTATTTATTTTTTGCTGTAATGTTAGACATTCCAAAGAAGGGAATGTTTACTTCCTAACTTCATTAACAACATGTGTTTTTGGTTATGCCTCTTTAGAGTATAAATATAATTCATATTTTTTGTCAAAAATACAAATGAAAACCATTTAACTCCAAACAAGGGAAGATGCCACCTAGATCAAAGTAGCATTAACACAGATCCAATGAAGTTACTGCAGTGCAGATATATGGAAAGAGGTCTAGTCATAATAAGGGCAGCTGAATTCTGGATTGAGTAAAGTGTATGGAGACAATTGATGAGACGACCAAAGAGGATAGAACTCTAATAGTCAACATGGGATGTAATCAAAGTGTGAATGAGGTGTAAATGATAGGCAAAGATGATTAATACTGCGTAGGTGGAAGACTGAGTAACATTGTTTATATTTGCTGAGGAAAAGGAGGAACTATGCAATGCCAATAGTGAGAGAAACACTAGAGAAAACTCAGATATAGCCAAAATAGATTTAGAGCCTATCTCAGTTTAATCACTATTGAGTTTGGAAAGGTTGTATAGGAAATGCTGCCTGCAAGTCAAAATCCAAGGCTTTACCTAACACTGTTTATTCCTACCTTGCTAATGACTTGATTGGCTTGTCGTGCATGCCTATAAACAGCTGTAAAATCGATTGCTGTAGTTGTCGCTACTCACATATATATCGGATCTATTTTATGTATTTGAGAAGTTATTCTTTGATTAAAAAGTGAGGAAAAGGAAGTGAAATCCTACTACTACAGTTTGATGTAGCCTCCTGAACTGCTGAAAATCAGCTGAGACGTAGCTTCCATCAGCAAACCAATCAAAGCACACCTTTTTGGTGTAAATCTTTAGGCTACGATATTACTTCCAACCTGTGTGTTTGTTTTCTTTCACCCCAAATTGTTTGTGTAATTAATTAGAAAGTAAAGTAACTAAATTTCAAATGTCAAAAGAAAAGAAAGTTGAAAGCTGGATATTTGTGTGGAGTGGGGAAGGTGGGGAAAGGTAGAGTAATTAAATAGATGTGGAGACATGAAGGGAGAGACAGTGATTTATCTGGGGAAGAACTGAGGAGCAGGAGAGTGAAGGAGTGCCTGCTCTGATTAGTTCAGGAGGAAATGGGAGTAATGGTGAATGACCACAGGAGTACCGTGAATAAAATAAGAAGGGAAGAGCCAGAGGAGACATGGAGAGGAAAATAAAAAGATGACTGATGAGAATAGACAGGGAGAGAAGGAAGTGAAAAAGTATTTTCCTTTATCCTCTCTGTTGTATATTTGATTGATTTTCTCAAAGCTGTAGAAAGCAATACATAACATATATATAACAACAAAATATATAGACCTCCAAAACCACTGTGATCCTGCAATTTGTTTTCTAGTTTCCTGTTAATTGCTGAAATGTTACATTACTGTTTGGTTTAGTAATGCGCAAAGTTACACCACTCATTCACACATTCATTGTGGACTCTACCTCTTGTTGTTCAGCTCCTAAAGACATGATTGTCTTAGGCTTAGGGACTGTGGATTGGCTGACTTCGACCTTGGAAGCAGCAAAGTGTCAGATGAATGGAAACAGCTGGCTGCCCTTGTGCTTACTTATGAGGATGTCTTCTCATAAGAAAGTTTGCCACCATATTCGCCTCAATGATGATCGCCCCTTCTGCTTCATCTGCCAATCACAGTCACTGGGAGTTCCCTCCCCCTCTGCTGCCATTGTGGGCTCACTGGATGCTTTTCAGGAAGAGGATGGGGATGTGTCTAGTGAACCTGAGCTTATTAGGAGCATCCTGGTTAGAGGATACGATACGAAGAGCCAAACGATATCCCATGATGCTTTTGGCTGAGCGGCTGCTGGTGGGGGCTTGATGCTGGAGGATTTGGCGTCACCTTTGACCTTTTTAAGATTTAAGTCAAACTTTTTTTCCATTCTGCAATATACCTATGTATATTACACATGTCTGACCCTTCTTTGGAAATGTTCTTCTGATGATCTTCTGAGGAGGATCTCTTCTCTCCTTGGATGAGTGGGACTCTACTCCTAGGTAGTGTGCAGCCTCTCTTACTGACCACCTCACCGCCTTAGAGCTCCCTGGCCAGGTTGTGTCCCCTTCCTTGTCTCTTGCTGATCTTGAGTCACACCAGCAACAGGACCCAGTCATCTCAAGGGTTGCCCACTATGTTGACAGGAAACGCAGACCCTGCAGATGGGAATGCAGATGTGTCCTCAACAAGACTATTGAGCCTTCCCCAAGGGTGCCACCTAAGAGTTAAGACCTCTGCTCCTCTAGAACTAGTGTATGTTGAGCTGAGGATAGTAACAACATGATCACCGATCACATCACCAAGTTGGTACAGGCTTTCCTCTGTCAGGACCAGACTGTCAAAAGGATAGCCAAGATGTGGGACCACTTTTTTCTGCAACTATGGCTTCCTTCAGCACCTTCATTCTGACCAGGAAGCACATTTTGAAAGTGAGCTGATCGCTGAAGTTGTATGGGGTTGACAAGTCCTGTACAGTGGCGCAAAAAGTGGGTATGCACTATATGCGGCGCATAGGGGCGCCACAATGGAGGGGGCGCTAAAGCGATGGGGGTAAAATTATTTCGAGTCTGCATTTTCTGTATATAACAGCGTTTGTGCATGTGTAGTAAATGATATGATCAATAACAGAGGCACGTCACTGATTAGGCGCCCCTCCGCCTCCCTCCCATGCCCCTCCGATAATCGCCTCCCCTCCGGGGAGAGAGGTGAAGGCACCGGAGCACCTCTCCACACTATGCGCGCCGGTGCGCGCCCCCCTCGAGCACGCGCTAGAGCAGGAGTGTTTTCATTTGATGACAGGGACCTAATGACATGGAGAGACAGAAAATAAAGCTCTCGGGGGCACAAAACAGAAAACGGAAGAGGGAGAAAGAGAAAGATTTTGCAGGGATGAAAAAAAGCTTTTCAAAGTGGTTGAAAGACAGTAGGTAAGTTATGTCAGTGTATCAAGAGGAGGCTTATAAACATTCAGGTTAGCTAAAGCTACTACTAGTAAAACAACAGGTTACTGTTGTCTGATCAGTATTTACAATATAACAGATCATGACAAGAAAAATAAAATAACTGGTTTGTGGTTATTTTGTTGTTCAGACAGTTATCTTTTTTTTTTTAACTAGATGGTGAATCATAAAACAGATCAATTATAGAACTTGGGAGTGATACACTTGAGTTTAATGTCTTCACTCAGATATAACACTACAGTGCTGTTGTGATGTATCTGATAAGTCAGATCAGATGCAGCGTCCAATCAGTAACTGATATCCAATAAGGACAGGGTTAGGGTTAGGTCCATGTGGTTTGACTGCTTGCTGTATTTTTGAAACCTCCTTAACACAAAGTTCATGTCATTCAGGTGTGAGGATGGAGAGAAAGAATCAGGACACACATCTGAGCTGGCGATGCTCACTAGGGGCACTATCGTAAATCTCATGACTGTCTTAAAACTGTCATAATGTGATGTCGTCTTAACCCTTAAAGGGGCATTTCACTCAAATCATACAAATAATACAAACACAAATAATACTAATACAATAACATAAAGTGACTGAAATTACAGCTGGGTTACATAACCATTAAAAAAAAATTCAGGAGGGGGCCGGGGGGGCGCCTGCAATGTATCTGCATACCCCTCAGAAAGTAGGTAGTTGCGCCCCTGGTCCTGTACCTCCCCTTACCATCCTATGATGAATGGTGGTATGGAGAGGTTTAATTGCACCCTGGGCAACCTGCTGAGATCTCTGCACCTACATTCCAAACAGGAATAGCCATAGATGGTTCAGATGATGACCTTTGTATACAACTGCACTGGTCATGAGACCACTGGGTTTCTCGCCTTTCGGTTCGGGAGAATCCCTATGCTGCCGGTTGACCTACTCTTTAAAAGTATACTCATGATGTGACCGTGTGACTATGATGCTTATGTAAAGTCCCTTTGCTGTGGCAGTGGCTCAGAAAAACTGCACATCTGAGCAGAGTCATCAGTGTGACCAGTACTACAAACAGGTCAAAGATCAGCCTCTGTCAGCCTCTTGCCTACTGTCTACACTGTGATGGCTTCAAAACCTGCCTTGCACATCGACCGGATCATCTTGCCTGCCTCTAACGTGTCCAATGCCCCTCCTACACATGATTGGCACGTCAGATGTCTGGATTGGAAACCATGGCTGCAACAAGTGAACTACCCCTTGTTGGTTCACTCTTGAGTGTTGATGACTGTGACAAAGGCCACACCGCCTCATGGGACTATGAACAGTTCTCCATTGATGAGCCCCCTGGCTTTGTCTGTCCTCCACCTCCCTCTTCAGTGGTATCCCCTGTGTCTGATGGACCTACCACTGCTGTGGATTCCCCAACAGCTTTTCCTGCTGCCCCACTGCAACCCTCTCCTGTGTCTTCCATCCTGCCTCAGGCATAAAATACCATTCTAGGGGATGAATCAAGCCCCCATTATGTTATTCATATGTGAGATATTTGAGTCGATGATATGCTACTGGTAGATGCACACACACACACACACACACACACACACACACACACACACACACACACACACACACACACACACACACACACATACATATATACACACAGTATTATACATGCAATTTTAAGGCCTGTTCTTCTGTCTCTCCAAATGTATTTTTTCCTCTGTCTTTCATTTACTTACACTACTTCTTCAAATGTTAAAAGGCAGGGCTTGGCTTGTGTTTTAGGCACTCAGCTCTCAATCATTGAAAAAACAACGCCCAAAATGTCAGTCCATCCCAGCTGCTGGGCTGAGAGGAACACAGAGGAAGCAGCAGTGGTCAGCAAAGCAAAAAGCAGAAAAGGAACAGGAGGGCATGATGGAAGAAGAAGCAGGAAAAGAATAGTTAAACTTCTCATAGCTAGGAGGCATGTTTTTGAAGAAGGAGGCTCTTTGGTGCTCTTTTGAGGGAATGCATTGATTATTAATTAATCCCTTTGTGTGGAGAGAAAACTGGCCTGCAACTGTAAAAGGGAATAATTCTATTGGACATTTAGAGATGATGTGCTTGCAAATTGAATACTCACTTGCTCTGTCAGCAGCATTATCAGTAAATCATGAAACACTGAAAACACATATATGTATATATATATATATATATATATATATATATACATACATATGTGCACCTTTGATGTCTGAGCTGGACGAATCAAATTATTTGATGGTTTACTACCTATTTTTCATGAAGACATAACACAAAATACAAAAATAAATGGTCAATTTTTCACTAATATTGATGCCTAAATTGTCCTGCAATTCTGGAATGACCCATGTGTCCAGTTCAGCCTCTGATGTGAACTCGGCGGCTGTGGCTCAGGAGGTAGAGGGATCGTCCACCAATCAGAAGATTAGTGGTTTGATTCCCACCTCCTCCAGTCCACATGTTGATGTGTTCTTGGGCAAGATACTTTGCCCCAAATTGCTCCTGATGGCTGCACTAACAGTGTGTGAATGTTAGTTTCCTCCTGATGAGCAGGTTGGTACACTGTGTGGTAACTCCTGTCATCAGTGAATGAATGTGTGTGAATGGGTGAATGTGACATAGTAGTGTAAAAGTGCTTTGAGTGATCAATAAGACTAGAAAAGTGTTATATAAGTACAGTTTATTTACCATGAAGTACATTCATAAAGCCCTGCGATATGCACAAATTATTCACTCAAATGAAAACTTGTGTAAATGCATTGACTTTGTATGTCATTATGCTGCACAGTCTGTCACACCATTAGAGTTTAGATTTGTTTGGGATAGGGTTAGGACTGTAGACCCTCACAAGTGTAATTACACAAATATGTGTGTGTGTGTGTGTGTGTGTGTGTGTGTGTGTGTGTGTGTGTGTGTGTGTGTGTGTGTGTGTGTGTGTGTGTGTGTGTGTGTGTGCGTGTGTGTGCGTGCGTGTGTGTGTGTGTTTTATAGAGAGTGTGGGTAAAGAGATATAGAGATTGTCTGTGTGACAACAGAACACCTGTAATGTAACATTGATTAACATCTTGATTCACTTACAAACCAACATTTTACTCCCTGTCTGTCTGTCTTATGCAGTATATCTCAATGACTCTCCCTTTTTCACTGTCTATCTCATCACTCCTGTATACTATTCCAGAGCCTCTTTTGAAAGTGTGTGTGTGTTTTTTTTTTACTTTGATATGTTCCCCAGGCTCCACTGTGGCCTCAGCTAAACCGTCTGCAGATCTGAGCTACTGAATGGGGGCTTTGAAGTTCATCTCTCTCCATACTGCTGTGCTGAATGGTAATGTGAACACTGCCTGGCACTTCTAATAGAAGTGCCAGGCAGTGGAGAGACAGATGGAGGGAGTAAGTAAAGACAACATTTCATGCAGACAAAGTGACAGTCTGATGAGGGAATATGTAGAGTGCTCAAAAATCCTGTGGCCGGTTTGACATATTGATTTTACTGTAGAAGAAGTAGAGTTCTTCTGTCTGTGAAGATTCATGCAGTTCCATTTCAGCTTAAAGACCTGTAACAGCATTATCAAACTTATAGAAAGTTGTGGATATAGAAGATTTGCTTGGTGCTAGTCAAAATGACCCACATAATCTGGAGACAAGCTTTGATATTTCCAACCGGTATGTGTTTGTGACGGTTTGAGTTTGTTTATTCTCTTTCTTTAGTTTTACTGCCAGCCAGGTCTCTCTCCTGGCATGTAAGAGTTCTAGATCACAAACCCCACACAAGGACAAACCTTTTTTTTAGATACACCCTTTTAAAATAAACCACATTGATATATAGACACAAAAACTTATATTGAAAACAGGAAGTCACAACAAAATGTATTTTCTTTCTGGATAATATAAAACAAAAAAAACAAATAATAGGCAGTTCACTTCTCAATTTAGCTCTTCCAAAAAAAAATAAAGCAAGTCACTTTTCAGTTCAGTTCTTCCAAAATAAAGTAGTTCACTTTGCAATTCAGTTTCTTCAAAATAAAGCAGTTGACTTTTCAGTTCAGTTCAAAAACTAAATCTGTCACTAAAGTAAAACAAAACAAAAACATCTGTCTACTCACAAGTTGTGTGTGTGTGAGCTGTGGTCCGAGTGGGTTTTTGTGTGTATGACTGCTTTTGTTCTGAAAGGGTTCTGAATGATGACCGCAGTTCTCTTTTTGTTTTGTGGTGTATATATATATCCAGTTGAGAAAGATCTATGGTGTGATGAGGTGAGTATGGTGTCGGCTACTGTGGTGAACTGTGGCGAACGGGAATTTAAAACGGCCTAAACTACGTTAACTTTCCCTGAGTCACACACAGAGCTTCTGATATGATGAGTCATTGTTGGACATTGTGGGTTTTTTCTTTCTTTGTGTCCATCTGGTCCGGTGGCCAACACAGGATATCTGGAGAGGGGAGGGGAACCTTTTTTGCAGTCTAGTCTTAACTTCCAAATTTTAAGAAGGTCTACTTGAGTCAAATATAGATGTGTGTATATATAGATATATATATACTACATGTTCAAACGTTAACCAGGACATTGTTTGCAAAGTCTATTGTGCAAAGAGTCTCATGTAATTAAAGACTCTCTCTCCAGTGTCTGCTTTTCATTATGATCAAAGTCACTTAAATCATTGACTCAGAAAAGATACATTATAATTTTGCCACAACATGCATGTAAACAACGATTAGCTGGATTCTATCAATGTCTCCCTTTGTCACCACACATGAGAAGAAACTAAATGTTGTCTAAAATGACCAAGACAAGAAGTTTTCCTCCAGATTGAAAGAATTGCATGTGATTAAAACTGCTGGTGAGTGTGACAATGATTGCAAATGACTGGACTTGTTTTTTGTTAGAGTCCAGGTTGAATGTTGCTTTAGACCTGCCATTCACTGCAGGCTGTTTTATAATGCTGATGGATGGGTTAAGCCTCTATCATTCTTGCTGTGAGTCTTTCCGTACACACGCGCACACACACACACACACACACACACACACACACACACACACACAGGCAAGTATATTGTTGCACTTGTTTCACTTCCCTGATTTATTTGGACTTTCTGCTTTCTGCTTTCAATTTCAATTTTCAACAACACAGTTTCATTTCAATATGTAACCAATTTCTTGGTGCAGCCCCCCATGCACGATTACCCTTTGCACTCTAAGTGAATTTCTGCACCCTTAAATCATCAGCATACATATGGAAAAGGCTAAATGCAAATCCGTTCTTTGACCTACATTTGGCTTTGTCCCCTCCAGCACTTGGACAATTTCAATGTTTCTGTTTGGATATTTACAAAAACCTCACAATTATTTATGATGCAGAGATGAAAGGCCTTCATGTGTTAAGCTCTGTGATATTAGCATGTGTTTGTGTCAAGCAACATCAAATTAAATAAAAGGGAGGAAGGGAGGGAGGGAGGGGGCATGAGGCAGAGAAAGAGCCTGCTTTATCAGAGTTCAGACAGCATTTAATGGTAAAAGTCATTCTTATTTTTACAAAAATCATTTAATAACCAAAACCATCCATTTAAATAATTCAAGAGCAACGTAACACCCCAATTATAGGATGCTGTCACAATGTTTCAAGTCTGTCCTGAAAATAGTGAGCAGCCCAAATGAACAGTGAAACCTGTTTTTCTTACAGTAATCATTCCTCCTGTTCATACTGACCATTAGAAGATCTCTTCATAATGTTTACAATGGAAGTGATGGAGGACTAAATCTGCAGTGTGTAGTAATGTATTTAAAAGTTGATGTGAAGCTAATATGAAGCTTTAGATCAAGTCTTCTATGTTTCAGTGTTACAGTGTTTTTAGTATCAAAGTCTCTGTGTTACTATACTTCCACCACAGCTCAACAGGAAACACTAAGAGGGAATGTGATTCTAAAAAGACTGTAACAGTGGGATCATACTGTGTGCCTCGTTCTGGCTCTGATGCAGTTTCGTTGGGATCGTACATGAAAAGTGGAGCTCTGTTACTACTAGGGCCCGACCGATACTGGATTTTTGGGGCCGATGCCGATATAAAGGAGTTGCAATGATCCCTTAAAAACACAATGATATGTAAAGAAGGCAGTGATATTTTACCATTTCACAATAAACTTTACTGTATAAAATGAAATTTAATTATAAATAATTAACAAAAAACACATATACAAAATAATGTATGTAATATATAATTAAACTTGAATTAAGAAAAAGGATGAAATATACATTAAAAAGCTGCCTGTATAACTAACAATGTAAAAATATTCGCATTTATCAGACAACATATACGCTGATATGATACATCTGTGAGAGGCCAATATCAGCTGACCGATATACTGATCAGGCTCTAGTTACTACAGTCATTACAGCAGCCTAGTCAAAGCCCATTGAGTGCCTTTAGGTTACCATAATCACTGCAGTAGCAGCACAACTAAACAGCCCAATTGTGTTTAAGACTTTAGACTACATAGGTTAACCATGTATGTTTACCAGCACAGAGCAGAGAGACGCTTCTGAAATGCACCGCAGCACACCCAGTGGGATCACAAGCATCATCTAGACTGGCTGAGATCAGTTCCAGCAGCCTGTACTTTAAGCCAGACCACTGAACACAATTGCATTGAAACTAAGACACACAGCTTTCTCCCACAAGTCCATCCCTAGTTACTCCTGACAAATACTGAAGCTGCACTCATATAATCATGAAAACAAACAAGACCACACATCCTACAGTCATTACCTTTCACTCCTCTGTTGCATGTTTAAAATCTGCAGGGTTTGGGTTAGGGAGCTGGCACAATTTGAGGGTGCACTTACCCTATAAAGAAGAGAAGGATTGAATATGATGTGTTTCACATTGAGACCAATGTGAAACACATCCAATACATTATAAAATAAATAAGAATAAAAAGATAAATACATGTTTTTTTCTCATATCAAATAAAAATGGCATTTGTAAGATAATTTCTTGATTACTTAACTCCAGTAACCCTAAAGTAAGAGACTGAGAACAGAAGTTGTCGAACAGCCAAGTGGGACTTTATTGATGATGCAGCAAATACTGCAGACACCAACGAACAGATGACAACAGTAGAACAGCTCCCAAACCCCGTACACTCAAACACTTTATACTACTGTGTTGCGTGTTATTTGTTTAGTGTCTCGTCAACCTGACCCGACATGTTCAGCCAACATCAGATATCCTGGGAATCTAACTCTAATCTGATCTCCTTTGGGGATATGGATATGGTAAAAACAACTCCTTAAAAAGGAGTCCCCAACTGGTACAACTGTTGACCTTTCGTCTCTCTTGTTGTTCTCAAATTTTAACATGATGCACACATATCTGCCTCTACACATTTCAAAATAAAGTGCATTACAGAAAGCTTCTGATTGTGTTTCTTAAATAAAGTTTTAGCTCTTATCTGCCTCTTCTCTGTCTCTCCTCTTTTCTCTGTGTGTATCTCACTGACAGATTTGATTGGCTGATTAGCGTCACATGACAACATTGGCTATGCCTAATGGTCTGTGAGTTTCTGAGGGCCGCTCCACTTTTACCGTAATAGCTGGAGAAGCTGCACCAGTTAAAATTGAAACACAATTTAAGGATTTTTATGGACTGCTAAAGTTGTAAACATCGTCGAAATATCGCGTGACCACACGGTATTTCAGTAATCGCCACGATGTTTCCAGCTTTAGCAGTAGCAGCAGAGTAAAAGCCATCAGGTAAGTGTTATTTTAATAAACTCCTGGTGTACTTACAAACTTTCCAATGCATGGATTTATGACTAAAGAGCCTATTTGTACTACTGTAGAAGTTTGATAACAATCCAGGCATTATTAGTGGGGTCATTTATGAGATACATGTTTGGTTCCATTAGCACCTGTACTAAGACATTCGGCTGATAGCTCTAACTCCACCAATTTGTGACCAAATGAAAAAAAGGGGCTGAGGTGGTGTTTAGATAGACGTCATGGTGCATATGACACTAGGTCGAAATTACGCCGAACCATCGCTTTAAAGCCTGTATAAAGTTCCTTTGTTTCAATGTAGGCACCTGCGGCTTATAGACATGTGCGGCGTATTTATGTTCAAAAAAAATATTTTTAAAAAATTCTGTGGGTGCGGCTTATATTTAGGTGCGCTTAATATTCCTAAAATTACGCTAGTAGTATTGCAGTACTAAAAACATTACATACACTCTCAATCTCTCCAAGTAATTATGTATCACAACACTTTACTCTGCACACTGCCAACAGCTGATTTATGCTTTATTATGGTGGGGTTGAGTGTGAACCTGAAACTGACTGTGTGACTGTGGAATAGAAGAAGGCATGGAGCAACTGCTTCAGACAGGCTGGGACCAGGAGAAGTTGACTACCAATAATTATAAAACTGTAAAAATATATTCTTTATATAGCAGTGCCAACAATGTAAAGGACAGACACACATCTATGCCCCGGGAACAGTATGAGGGAACTTGGACAACTTTTTTGTTAAAGCTCACAAATCACATTTTAATGATAATAAAAATGTAATTTGTTGTTTAATTGATGTTAGTGAAGCAGCACCTTTATTGCTATTCCAATCACATCATTAAATCGGATGTTAGGTTGACTGCCTTGAGGAAAGATTGGTTCACATTCACAAATATGAGCTGAACTGTCCTGAGGCACAGAGATGAGTGAATATTTTTAACAGATGATATCTCTCTTTAATGAAGTCACTAAAATACTAAAGGGAAATCCAATGTTATTGCATGTTTCTGCCGTTTTTATTTGGGTGCAATTGAGGAGGAACCTCCGATGAAAATAGATTACACGGTTGACTGATATCCATTCTCTAATTATAGTTTATCTATCTAATAATATGATAGATGTGTGTGATCCTGATCTAACTCATCCAAATGAGCTCTTTGCTTGAGTGCTTGGTGCCTACGTGTATTCAAAGTAAAATAAGCATTAGTTTTATTTGTTGCCTAGACTTGAAAGGTTCAGACACTTCGCTTCACAGACATTCGCCTTCATCTCCTGCCCCCTATGGATTTGTTTAATAAAAAGAGAATAAATAAAAGAAAACAGACATTTTGAATTCTGTTCCATTCCAAATGCTTCTATTAAACAGTTTGCACAGCCCCACTGCAGCCTCAATAACAATCTCATATCAGTCCTGCATGAAAACAGTTGAAGGGCCTGAATCACACTGAATCCTCTTTACATCATGTCACACAGCTGCTGGGGAGACTTTGAACGTGACTGAAAGTGAGCCAGAAGGTCTGGTTAGCAACACTGAGGAGCCAGCTAACTGTGTGTAGACTGTTGGAGCTTTTCCACTATACAGTAGCACTACTCGGCTCGACTCGGTTTGGTTCCAGGAAGGACCTTTTCCATTACTATAGTACCTACTCAACGTGGGCGGGGGCGTCATAGCACGGCTGTGTGAAACTGCCATGACACAAACACATAAACAATGGAGGACATGGAGGCGATGGTGTACTTGCTGCTGTATGTGGCTTTTATCACACACAAAGCTAGAATTGAGCCGTATGGCTGTAACGATGTTGCTGGTATTTAAAAATGCCGGGTTTGATTCTTGTATGGAACAGCTCATGACTCTTCCAGTAAAGACTCTTTGACCAATCAGTGGCCGGCAGTCTGTTGACGTCATATTTAGTATCGGCTCGGCTCGCTTGGAACCTCAGCAGAGCAGGTACTAAAAAAGCAGCAGGTACCAGGTGCTATCCGAGCCGAGTTGAGTAGTGCTAGAACTGTATAGTGGAAAAGCACCATTAGTGGTAGAAGTGTGAAACACAGCTCAGTCAGCCTAAAGAACCACATGAATCCTGTCACAAGGAAGAACAAAGAAAGACATGCATCTGTTTCTGTGTTACCAACTTGCACTGTAACTGAAACTGCATTTGAAATCAGCACTTTCTTCATGCTGGGGATAAAGAGAGTCTGTCCAAAGCTTGTCTAAACTATTCTGCCACAAAAGATAATATAAGAGATTCCTTCTTCACAGGAACCCAAAGTGTTCCAATATTGTCTACCAGATATGTCAAAGAAGAATGGAGGAGACATTATTGAACAAATGTATCTATATTCTATTTATTATGTAGTATTCACTGACCACAAAAAAGGACTGTCATTGCTGTCATTGTGTCACAATATTTAAGTGCAAAATTAGTATTTTTTTATACATACATGTTTCATAAGTCATGTATAAATACTGGCTGTAACTATGTTGCCAATACGTTTCATTTTCAGAAGGAAATAAAGTGAAATAGTACTTTTGTAATATAAAAAAGAAGGGTCGAATTGTAAAAGCATTGGATCATACATTTCTTATAAATCCATTTTGGCTTGTTTGTCATTAGCATGAGAGGATGATGAGAATCGTACTCTGACTTTATTTCTTTTTCTTTTTTTTAATTGAATTTGAAGTTTACAAACAGGAACAGAACAAGAAGTTTCTCTCCACAAAAATCAGGACATCAAAACACAGACCAATAAATGAATAGAAAAAATATAAAGCCAGAATATGTTAACAAAACATAAAAACACAAACAACACACAGAGGCACAAGCTAATTACAAAATACTGTGTTAAGAGTCATCAGGGATAATGATGAAGTCAATTAACAGTGACTGTACTCACTTATTTCAGCCCATGCTCAACCATTTAGACCCTTCTGCAAAGCCTGGGCCCGTTCTTCTCCAATATAGTCCAGAAAGGGCTTTCAAATGTTGAAGAATTTAAATGGTTTGTTTTTCAGCCAAACCCTTGTTGCTTCAAGAGGGATGAGTTCCATTACACTCCTGATCCAATGTGAGATAGTAAGGACATTGGAGGAGGATACATCTCCTTGCACTTAACAGCAGCACGTGAAGCAACTTCACTGCAGTAGACTGAACACCCAAAATACAGAAAATAAGTTCTAATGACAGCTTCTTCTGAACAATACCATCAACTTCCTTATATTATATACTTTGTAACAGAAGTCAGTTACAACAGAACAGTCAAAAATGCAGTGAAAATATGAACCTTATACTTTTACATTCTGACTTCTGACCAGTGAAACAGCAAGGATCTTGGAGACAAGAGACTTAAATCAACACATCTGTGAAGGTCAGACCACTTAGAAGAGGTCAGCAGTGGTAACCATCTTCACCCATACACAACCAATAAATGACTGCAGGCCCATACCTTGGTCATTTAAAAAAAAGGGGGGGGGGGGGGGGGGTTTACATGCACCTTATTTCATAATGTAAGTTTCTACAAGGTATGTTTAAATATTACAGCCTGACCGAAACTGGATTTTAGGGGCTGATGTCAATACTGATATTAGGGAGCAAAAAAATGATGATATTGTATTATTGGCAGATAATGTTATATGTACAGAATATATACATAAACACTTTTTTTTGTTATGCTCCCTCAAATCTGATTATCAAGCACTTGTGACAAAGATATATTATTGATGAATATTTTTAAGTCTAACAATAAACTTTATTGTACAAACTGACATCAGTGCTCTGAAACAGTAAAAACACAGCTGGGAATTTGATAATTATAAATAGCTTTGAATAAAGAAACATACATATATTAAACTTGAATTAAGAAAAAGGATCAAATATACATAAAAATTGAGCTTATATAACTTTTTTTTTTTTTTTTTTTTTAATATTGGCACTTAACGGACAACATATTCACCAATACCAATATATCTGTGATAAGCCGATACTGACCGATAATATTGGCTGACTGATATATGGGTCAGGCTCTATTAAATATAAGATATATTTATCTAGTATCTATCAAGCTTGCCTTATTCACAGTTCTGCTGTGCACCTTGGGCTGGAGGAAGACGGAGAACTTCTTTATGATTCATTCCATATGAATCCCAAACTTCAAACCAGAGGAAGGAGAAGTTACATTTAGTGCTATGTGCATTCTTGTCATTAGATGATGCTAGCTGGCTAATATGCATACTTAGCTAAATACTAATCCCCTTTGTGATTCCTGCACATTATTACAGAGCACATAACAGTGCAATCTGCTTAAATGAAGTGGCTGATGTACTGTAAGCCCAGCATAAAACCCCTTCCCCCAAATTCTGTCTGAACTGTATGTTGGATGAGCAGCTGTTTGATGGAGAGCTATTTATTGGTATTGTATATGCTCTGGATTAAATATAAGTGTGAACTGGTATTTTCTTTTGCTTTTTGTAAAAGCTTTGGATATATGGAGCAGTGTTGGTGGTTGTGCTGGTCTGGAGACCTGCACAACCACCAACACTGCTCCAGGGGAGGGGGGGGTGGGGTAGACTATAGTGTGTGTGTGCCTCCCTGATGTAGCTCATCTATAAACTGCACTGAGACCATGGAAAGCCCTCTCTTTGTACTGATCATTACTGGCTATAAAGAGCTGGGCTCAAATACAGGGCCAACAGATTGACTACCCACTGATAAAAGTAATCCAATTTATTATTCGCTGCATTTGACCAGGCTGTCTCTGGGACAGTAAGGAAACACTGGACCAAGGCCTTGGGGACTTCTTAGCAACTCAAACTCTTTTATTCCTTCTTCTCTGTTTTAATTGAAGTCTTTTCCCCCTGCTGCTGCTGATGGTGATGCTGGCTGCTGTAAATGTGCAGGCTGAAGACTGTGAGTTGTCATAACAAAGTGTCTTATTTCAACAAGATATACTTGAGTTGCCTGAAGTCCTGCCATTTGCTTCATTAATAGGCAAATGTATGCAGCACGGTGCTCCCAAAAGTAATCAGGTCTACTATGTGAGCACAAGGCTTTTGTGCAGACTTTTACTGTTTACTGTAATGGTAAAAGTGATACTTATTTTTAGCTTTTAATTCAGACTGTTGCTGCCTTTTTCACAGGCTGACATGTTGAACCTGAAAAGATGTTGACAAATATTCAGGTAAAAAAAAATCTATAGGTTAGCAGAGATTCTTCTCAACATAAAATTAGGGCCCGACCACTGATGGATATTTGGGGCCAATGCTGATACCAATATTAGGGAGTAAAACTATTCTGATATCAATATATCGGCTGATATAAGATAAGATAAGATAAGATAAATGTATTAATCCCACAGTGGGGAAAATTCACTGTTACAGCAGCTCAAGAATAGTGATGTAGAAAAAGACAAATGTATACAGCAATAAAATTAACACATATATACATATAATGTATATATATATGTGTATATATATATATATATATATATATATATATATATATATATATATATATACATAACAATACAATTATAAACTAAGAAAAAGGACCTTAAAGTGCATATACAACAATAACATTTAAAAAACTGAAGAAAAAAAATAAAAATCTTATCTTATACAATATTTAGATGAATAGCAGGGCTACATGATTTGGTGAAAAAGTGAATATATTGTTATTACCATTGCAATGGCAACATAATAAACCAAATGGTTTATCAATACTGATGAGAATCTAACTCACCAATAGCAAGGTGAAGTCTATGTCCATTGATTAAGCCCCACCCAACTTTCACAATGTTAGTGCTGTTGTCTGTTGTGATAATGACCTGACGCTCCTCACACAGCTCCCACTAACACGGGCCTGCTAGTTAGCATCCATTTCCACCTGGTCTGTCATGTGACCACGCACTGCACACGTTCCACTGACAAAGACTGAGAGTAGTCTATGAAGCATCTCTGCTTATGGTGTTAATGACCAAACGTTCTCACACACACATTTATTTTAAATTGAAATAAATCACAGTCTCTTTTGTGGTTATATAATTACACAGGCTGACATCATGATTCAGGCTGTGATTACATTAATCATGCAGCACTAATGAATACATTTTTTTTTCAGTGATCCATAAAATGTGGTTATCACTTGTGACAAAGATATGTAATGGAGACATATTTTACAGTTTAGGATTAAACCTTATTGTATTAAGTGACATCAGAAACAGAGTACACTGAGAATTTAATAATTATCAATAACAAAAAACATAAACCTGAATTAAGAAAAATTATTTCAATATATATATAAAAACAATGCCTATATAACTTATAAAAAAATATTGACATATATCGGACAATATGTTGATAGCGATATATCTGTGATAATATCAGGTCAATATCAGCTAATAATATGGGCGCACCCATATATCAGTCTGAGACGGATGTATTGTAGAAGTGTAGCTGAGTTCTTACAGGTGAAGTTCAGTTCAACACTGACACAATGTGAAACTTTGATGATGATGACGATGATGATGATGTGACAGCAAGTTGAAGTTCCATGAAATTAGAATAGTGGTGAAGTTATTTGATGATAACAGGATCAAAGCTGTCAGGAGGAGGGGGGGTCAGCAGTGGGTCTGTCCTCAGGCACTGAGACTGACTGCAACCTACTGCTGTACAACTAACTGAAATCTAATAAAAATGACTAGGAATTAGTTTCAGTTTTCCTTTGGATCATATCTTGTGGATAATAGAGAACTCAATGACATGAAAGCCCCGTTTCATTTTAAATCATTGACATTCCAAATAGATGACACTGTCCTCTAGATCACTGGCTTAGAGTCAGCATGGCAGCCTGGTTTGACATCTTAACTGTCCAGTTAAACAAATAAATTGTGACTCTGGTGAAAACTACAACTAAAATCACTTCAGAGCCAGCAGATACAAAAGTCATTGTTTAAACTCTAATTCATCCTCACACACACAACACTGTTAAACAAGCACACACACACACACATAACACTGTTAAACAAGCACACACACACACATAACACTGTTAAAAAAGCACACACACACACATAACACTGTTAAACAAGCAGACACACACACACACACACACATAACACTGTTAAACAAGCACACACACACACACACATAACACTGTTAAACAAGCAGACACACACACACACACACATAACACTGTTAAACAAGCAGACACACACACAACACTGTTAAACAAGCACACACACACACATAACACTGTTAAACAAGCACACACACACACATAACACTGTTAAACACGCAGACACACACACATAACACTGTTAAACAAGCAGACACACACACATAACACTGTTAAACAAGCAGACACACACACACACACAACACTGTTAAACAAGCAGACACACACACACAACACTGTTAAACAAGCACACACACACATAACACTGTTAAACAAGCAGACACACACACACACACACACACAACACTGTTAAACAAGCAGACACACACACAACACTGTTAAACAAGCAGACACACACACATAACACTATTAAACAAGCAGACACACACACATAACACTGTTAAACAAGCACACACACACACATAACACTATTAAACAAGCAGACACACACACACACACAACACTGTTAAACAAGCACACACACACACATAACACTGTTAAACAAGCAGACACACACACAACACTGTTAAACAAGCAGACACACACACAACACTGTTAAACAAGCAGACACACATACATAACACTATTAAACAAGCAGACACACACACAACACTGTTAAACAAGCAGACACACACACATAACACACCTCAGCTTGTGAAGCAAATATCCCTTTTAACTTGAATTCACTTTTATCACTCACTATTTTATTATTTATTAGGTATGTTACGAGATCTCGCTAGATATGTCTCGTTGAGGTGAATGCTGTCTCACAAAGCAGTATTCAGGGGACAGTACAGGGCACACACACCAAAAAAACAAAAACAAGAAAATTGTTTTTCTATTGCTCATTTGCACGTCATGTCTTCTTTTTATAATGCCACCGTGTGGATCATTTACCTTGTTGCAGTGGGCATCATCCTTCTAGTTTATGAACTAACAGCTTCTACCTGCTGAGAAGATCTCAGTCAGCAGTATGAGATGAGGAGAGGACCAGGTTAACCTCAGGTCTCTACACTGAAAGCCTGAAGTAGGAGGAGCAGGGAATCTAGCTGGTCCATGGAAGCCTAATGATGCCAAAAGTACAATGAGTCACACTACCAAATTATAACACAGTTTATATGTTGTTCTACTTGTGTATATGTGTGATATAGGATTTGTGTAATTTACTTTTTTTTCTGTTTTTTTTAGCAATATGTTATAATTTGTGATAATGTATTTCATTTATATTTATATATCTATCTAACCTTTTACAGTGCTTGCATATTGCATACTGCATATGATAAAAAAAAGCGCAGCCTCTATATAACACATTATCTGCTAAGAAACTAGTTCATTTCATCAATATTTAGTTATAATACGTTAGTGCTATTCCCCTCCGAGCCCGTGGGGGCATGTTATCAACATCCGGGGTCTGTAGGTTGACCTACTAACCTCTGATCTGGATGATGTCATTTCCGAACGTCTCTACCACAGCCCCGTTTATCATTGAGCAGAAATCCTCCAGTGTTGTGATACAGACGTTTATTGACACATCCAGACGCCTATCTCCTGGCCTCACATGCCAGCGAGAAGCGACCACAGATTAAGCTTGCTACCCTACTGCGCCGTAAACACAAGGGAGGCTTAACTGTCCCCAACTACAAGATCTAGTATATTCAGGCCTCCCTCTGAAACACTCCAAACTTAGACTGGGCCCTATTGTGTCATTCCTTTTGAATGTATGGCACTCCGTGGAGAGCGTGACAGGTTCTACATTGAAATGGCACAGACAAAGCCCTGTCTTTAATACTATGCTTTGCTCACAGGGGGCGTGCCTTTCTTCACTGCATGGTCTGAGAGAAGGGTTAACGCTATGTCTGAAATGTGCAACATCAACAGTCTTGGGACATTCAATGACTTGTGTATCACCTATGGCTTGCCAGGAACTTCATTTTTCTTTTACTTGCGTCTTAGGTCCGCTATGCCCTGGGGTACCCCCCTCCCCACACATAGACTACACACACTTCTGGATGTGGGAGGGAGGACAAGAGGCCTAGTCTCTAATCTTTATACTTTCCTGCTAGAATATTCCTGTACGCCTCTGGCTGTCCATCAAGCGTGGGCTAGAGATCTTGGTTTACCCATTGACGAAATCTGTTGTTTAAAGACTGTGTAAAGTGAATTCAGTCATTTTCTTCTAAACACATTAAATAGGTCATAAATATATTTCTAAAAAATGTGTTTCAAAGCATTTCAACCATTTAGATTTGAATTGTGGAGCTAGGCTTCACAAACTGTGTTTCAAGATTTCTGTTTTCAGGATTTAGTGGGCAGGTCTGAAAAAAACACCACTGCGTTACATAACAAGGCGGTGATTAGTATAAACCCGCCCCTGCTGCTGTAGAGGTATAAATACATTCAATCAATCAATCAATCTTTATTTGTTTAGCGCAAAGTTATCTCAAGGCACTTTACACATAGAGCAGGTTCTAAACCGAACACTTCAGGTTTTAATTTTAAAGAGACCCAACATTCCCACATGAGCAAGCACTTGGCAACAGTGGCAAGAAAAAACTCCATTTTAACATTCAGCACACACTACTACTACTACTACAGTCTAGTTAGCCAGTTAGCTGAGCCGCCGAGCTAGCCGCCGAGTTAGGTGCTGAGTTAGCTGCCAAGCTAGCAGCAGAAAGCTCTCACACATAACGTCCATGTTTCTGGTAGAGGTGGTGACTTTGATTGACAGGTGACACTTGGTAGGGGGCGGGGTTTCAGCGAACTCGGCGGGCATGCCCACAGTGTTTGGGAGCAGAGAAAGAGGCAGATTTTTACACAACTTTGAATAATTTCATATATTTGGTGATTTGTTTAATCTTTCAAATTTGGCAGGCTGGTTAACAACACACTTTTCTGTGGTATGTCAAACTCAGAACACATATTTATTCTTACTTTAAACAGACTTTAACAGTTTGGGACAATTTAGATGGAACCGCAAAAAATCTTAATCCACAAACTCATTCATTTTAAACTGATACACTGAATGTACCTAACGCCAAGAGGGCGGCACCTTATGAAGCTTACTCCGTCTCTGGTCTGTGACCTCTGCCCTCTGGGACATAGATAGGTTCTTTCCTACACATGTTCTGGGAGTGCCCCCAATGTGAAGTCTTTTTGGACAGTAGTATCCTCTAAGTCGGGGGTGCTCAATACGTCGATCGCGATCTACCAGTCGATCTCCAAGGTACTATTGGTAGATCGCATGACAAGGTGAGGTGACATCAGGCGCGCTGGAAGGTATTTTCAGTAGGGGGAGCTGCGATCAAAATGCATGACGTCACATCATTGTGATGGTTGTTGTTAATTAGCCTATTAATATGTTTTAGGGGTTGGGGGCAGAAATAAGTGTGTTACAATTTATATTATTTCATGTAATCAGATGAACTACAGCACCCAATATCATTTTAGCAGGACACACACTAGCGACACTTTGAACCCGTTCTCTCTCTCTCTCTCTCTCTCTCTCTCTCTCTCTCTCCCCCTCTCTCTCTCTCTCTCTCTCTCTCTCTCTCTCTCTCTCTCTCTCACACACACACACACACACACACACACACACACACACACACACACACACTCCTCATCTGTTCACCCATAGGGCCAAAATAAAGAAATAAAACTAAACATAAATATATACTGTAGCCTACATTCAGGCGAAATAAACCTAAACTGAACTTGGCTTTCAATTTCCGTTCTCACTTATAAATAGGCTATTGAAACAACAGACAGCAAACATGAAACACTAAAGCTGCCACAGCAAGCGTCAAGAATACTGAAATTATGAATGAAAACGGCAACAATCAGTGGGGTGTACATCGGCGATTACACGCAACCCCCGCCGCGGCTACTCTGACACTGCTCATTTAGCGCGCACTAGGCAATCGTACCGTGCCAAAGCACGTTTGCCCCCTAAAATCCGGATTATTTGGCTAGTGTGAGTGCAAGTGTACCCTGCTTGAGGGAGAAGAAGCCAATTTTCCAGGGAATCGCAGCACGCAGCATCCAGTCATTACATCTGCTGCACCGCTGCTACCACAGTTATGAAATGCTAAGTTTCTACAGTCTGTGACTGTGATCCTCATAAAAGTAATATTTTACAAATCTGCATTATATAAACTAACGAAATTCGTTAAAGTAAGTCATTTGGCGATTTCTAAGTCATAAAACTAAGTCTTACTTTTACTGGAGTAATCTACCTCGTTCGCACCTGTCATTGTAAGGTAAAACTTACCTACTGAGTGAACTCTCCCGTTCTCTCCTATAAACGAGTCGGACAACAACGTGTATCAAACATGAAGCAAAGTGAAAAAATAATAAAGTACGTAATAACAACAACCCCCCCCCCCCCCCCCCCCCGCGGAAGTGTTGAGCACGGCATTATACAGCGGTTTTATAAGGGGTAAAAATGAACCCCTCGGCGGTTCGAGGTATAAATGATCATATTTTTTTTTCTTTTTATCCCACACCCCCTTGGCGGTTCTAGTGTTAAGTGAATATGAACTTTATAACATGTGATTGATTTGATAAATTATCTATTCGATGCAACAGACCTACCACGTTAAATAACTTTAGTTAGCGATGTCCCTCTAGGACTGTCCATGGTGCTGAAAATGCCAGCACCCTGGACAGTGGAGTTTTAGCGTATGGATCCCCTGAAAATTGTATGAACTTACGAAACTATATAGGTACACTAAAAATAACATAAACATAAGTCCTGTAAATCAACAGTAGGCCTATTCAGAGACTTAAAAGTAAACACGCTAAATTCCACCGTCATCCACACCTTGAATGTATGGCCTACAATAGTCAATAACAATAACAATAATAACATTTATATAAACAACAATAATAACAGCAATGAACGTAGCCAGAAAAATAAAACTGAAATGGAAAATTCCATCTCCCAAACCAGCTATATTGTAATGATCGTTCAAACGTTCTCGTTTCCAAATCTCCTTCCCGGGAATTTTATATTTGGCTGATTTGGAAATTGGTCTGTTTTTTTTGACAGCGGCACCGGAAGTGCCTGCTAACATAGCGGCTTGACAAAAAAAAGAAAATATAAATGTATTCTTTCACATATCACAATAACTCAAATCAAACCCATTCGACACAGAATAAATATGTTATATGTTTTTATTTTTTGTTGGTTTTATTTTTATAACAAGATGTAAGATTTCTTCCACTCTGGCAGAGAGGGGCAGACCCTCTGACGAGGGGGGCTGCAGCCCCGGCAGCCCCCCACTTCCCGCGCTACATTGTCATGAACTGACGCTATACAAATAAAGTTGAGTTGTTTTGAATAAAAAAACTAGACGTCAGCCTATCAGCCATCCCGTCACTTGATTGATACACAGGACAACCAGACATCTGATTTTTTTCCCCGTACAATTAGGTCACTGTGCTTGTTCAAACAACGCCCCTGAGCACTGCAAAGCTAACAAGCTAGTCGTTAGTTACATCCTAATTTTTTACATCGTTTTTTTCCTCTTAAAAGTAAGATAGGGTATAAAAATGAGTGGGGGAGCTGGACCAAGTAAAAAGAAAAAAACCTATCACTTTCATACGGAATGGGAGGAGGACTTTTTTTTCACTATGACATTTTCAAAGTGCGTTTGTCTCATCTGCCAGTCTACCGTCGCAATACCAAAGAAGGGAAATGTGGAGCGGCATTTTCGGACTCTTCATGGAAAATACGACACTGAATTCCCGCCGAAAAGCGAGCTGAGAAAGACAAAGGTGAAGGAGCTAAAATCCCAGTTATTGGGACAGCAGTCATTTTTCACACAAGCTACTTCTAAAGCGAAAGCTGCCACCGAAGCATCATTCCGAGTAAGTCACATCATCGTTAAAAACAAGAAGTCATTCCAAGATGGAGAGATGGTAAAAGAGGCATTCGTTGAAGCAGCAGACTCATTGTTCCGGGACTTTAAAAATAAAGCAGAAATCTTGTCTTCGATCAAAGCTCTCCAGCTGTCAAGGAGTACAGTTACACGGCGTTGTGAAGCCATGGCTGAGGACTTAACGCAGCAAATGTGGAAGGACATCGGAGATTGCGAGTGTTTCTCACTGCAGTTGGATGAATCTACGGATGTGAGTGACACAGCCCAGATGTGCGTTTTCATTCGTATGGTGTTTAGTGATATGACTGCAAAAGAGGAACTGTTAACATTACTGCCCATGAAAGAAAAGACGCGAGGAGAGGACATATTTCTGTCGTTCAAAAACTTTATTGAGAAAACCCAGCTGCCGGTGTACAAATTGGTGTCTATCACCACAGATGGCGCACCTGCAATGATTGGTCACTTGAATGGATTTATTGCCAAGTGTAGGCAGGACGATGCTTTCCCAGACTTTCTGAATTACCATTGCATAATCCACCAACAAGCATTATGCGCTAAAATGCTCAACATGAAAGAAATCATGGATGTCGCAACGAAGATCGCCTGTGCTATTCGAGCCCGGTCTCTTCAAAGACGGCTATTCCGTGCACATCTGGAGCAGGCTGACTGCGACCACTCTGACTTGTTGCTACACACTGACGTGAGGTGGCTTAGCCGAGGGAAATTCCTGCAAAGATTTCGAGAGCTCTGCCCGGAGATTAAGGAGTTTTTCCGTGCAACTGGGCATGCAGAATACAAGCAACTAAGTGACGGTGAGTGGCTGTTAGACTTGGCATTTCTAACTGACCTGACAAACATGTTGAACGACCTCAATCTAGAGCTGCAAGGAAAAGACAAAACAGTGATCAATATGATCAGCTCAGTTAATGCTTTCAAACGCAAACTGCAACATCTGTCCTCAAAGCTGCAGCGCCATGATTTGGCAAACTTCCAGAACCTGGCGTCAGAGCTGGAGATGCAAGGGAAGGCCTGTGTGCAACTTGACAGTGGACGCTACACAGAGCAGATTGACAACTGTCTGTCAGAGTTTGAAAAACGCTTTCAAGACTTTTCTTTGCTCGAGCCAGTTGCAACATTCATGTGTTTTCCTTTTCGGGAAGATGTGGAGATTGATTCACTCTCATCAAAAATTGCAACACTGTTTCACCTGAACTCTTCTGGAGTGGAAGATGAGATATTCACACTACAAGCTGACATTGAGCTGAAGTCCAGAGCTCATGGACAATTCTGGAACTTACTAGCAGAGGGAAAGTATCCCAACATGAGGAAATGTGCTACCTCCTTGACTGCATTTTTCGGCTCCACTTATTTATGTGAGTCAGCCTTTTCCCACATGAAGATAATTAAGTCCAAGTACCGCTCCACTATGACTGATGAACATTTGGAAATGTGCTTGAGGCTGGCTGTCAGCAGCTACTGTCTGGACTATGTATCCCTGGCTGATTCAATTCAGTGCAAGTCATCAGAGTGAGCTCAGGTGATGGCAAAAAATGTACATAATTATGTTGTTCAGTCTGTTCAGTTCTTGTTATGTTGTGTTGTGCAACATATGTGGTTATACATCAACATAAGTTGTAAGAATCCTCAATATATTTCTCAATAAATATAATGGGTAGATCATTTTGACTTGGTCATTTCAAAAGTAGCTCCCATGCTGAAAAAGTGTGAGCACCCCTGCTCTAAGTTATCTGTTATATTAGGGCTAGCCATACCCTGTTGTCCCAGACTCTGAAATGACACCTCACAGCTAAACTTGACCTCTACTCCAACCCACACTCTGCTTGCGGGCCTAACTGCAGCTAAAAAGATGCTAGCTCTGCGCTGGAAGCCCTCACACACCCTCACCTGTACCCAGTGGCTGCAATCATTCCTAAGTATACTTTACATGGAATTATCGGTAGCAAGAATGCATGGAGCTAGCTACTGTAGAAGACTATCCAATCTTGGACCTCAGGAGCAACAATGGTGAAAGACTCACTGAACTGAGGAATGTATCTGTATGTAGGTGATTGTTCTGTTTGGGATATCTATGTATTCTTAGATGTGACCTGCTGTACAACTGATGTAAGTAAAAACATGTGAAATATATATCAACAATGAAGATCCGCTTGGGGTAAAAAAGAAGGGGGAGGGGAACGGGGAGGGGAGGATAAAGGGAAGCGTTCTCTGTTATAACCACTGTTGTGGTCAACATTGTTGTGATGTGTATTGTATCCTTCTTTTTTGAAAATAAAAATACAAACAGAACTGTTAAAACCCTCACAATATTACACCTACTGACCATCTGCATGTGGATAGAGTTAAACAGAAACAGCAGACTCAGTGATTCAGCCAAACATATGAACATGAAGTAAAGTTATTTCCCTCATTCTTCAGCAGACTGCAAGAACTGACCTGACACCAAAGTATTCAGCTACATTCACACTGTCACAGAGGAACAGCCCTTCCATTACTGTGTGTTTTATGTTGTGATGCTCCTGTGGTACATGGAGTGGCACTGCATTCAAAATGAGAGTTTGGTGAAGTTTGACTCAAATTGCATTGACCTGTGAGAGCTAGTAGGTGTAAATAAATAAATGATGGCTGAATTCCATTTAGCTGCATGCTGGCTCACTATCACACTTCCATGGCTTAGGCTACTGCGACACTTGAATGGAATGGAGCCATCATTAAAGGGATAGTTCGGGTTTTTTGACATGAAGTTGTATGACATCCTCACCAAACAGCTGATGGAAAGGTGCGCAACTGTCAACAGGCGGTAGCACGCAGTGATAAAAAAGGAGGGAAAATAGTTCCAGGTGATTGTGAGGTCTGACTTTTTTACTAGTGATGGGAATTCCGGCTCTTTTGGAGAGCCAGTTCTTTTGGCTCGGCTCACTAAAAAGAGACGGCTCTTTCGGTTCCCAAGTGGCTCCTCAGATTTTCTGTTGCTTAAAGTATATTTATCACCAAAAATAATGCAAAACTATGTGTAAAATGAATTACTAATGTAAAAAACATACACTATATAAAATATTTATCATTTATATGGCTTTATTTACTGAACACTTCAAACTTGAACAGAGTGCTACAAAAATAAATTATAAAGTAGGCTATAAAAACAAAGACCAGTGTTTAAAAAACAAAACAAACAAAACAGAAAATTCACTGGTTGAACATGTGCAAGAAGATGGACTATTTACATTGAAGCAATCTGAACAAACTCACAGAATGACACAACAAAATCTTTAGCGAAGATTGGCATTGAGAAAAACCAAGTGCCTCAGCTTTGAGGGGCTGACCCTGTTTCTTCTTTCTGTTATTATCTGGCCTGTTTTGGAGAAGATTCTCTCTGAGGGTACAGATGTTGCTACAATACACAGTCTCCGTGCCATCACATGTGTAAGACGTGGGTAGACTAGACCCTTGGTCTCCCACCAGACACTGAGCAGTGGGTCTGCACTTCTCTGGAAAAGGGGCTCCTCGAGATATGATCTCACTTCCAGTATTGCATCTGCTGAGGGATTCCTTCTTGTAGTGTCTCCACTTGCTCATTCTTCAAAGAACCTCCAAACAGCAGATGCTTGTGGCTCCTCTTGTTCATGCTCTGCTTCCTCTTCTCCCTCTTGGCCCCCTTGCAGTGGAGTTGACTGGCTGGATATTCATCCACCGCTCTATTGTCATTAAAAGCCAGCTTTTTGAATCTTGGGTCAAGAATTGTGGTTTCTGACAGGACAGCGTTATATTCCATTCTGTGGAACTTTCTGTCCATGGATCCACAGAGAGTATCCACTAACTCTTTCACTTTCCCTGTGGTTACTCTGGTCTTGTGCTCAGCTGTCACTCTCTGTAGACCCTTGCACAGGATTAACATTTTAGAGGCTGTAACATAGCTGAAAAAGAATAAATAAGAAGTGTTAAAATGATCCTTTCATTTATTTATCAGTATATGTTATTATTTCCAGTCATGTCTAATCTGCTTTTCATACTAATGTAACAACTAATAAAAATGATGATGATGATAATAATAATAATGTGATAACATTTATACACTGTACCTGTCTGCACTGATCTCCACAGTGACCTGCTCAAATGGCTCCGGAACAGTGCATGCTTCCTGCAGTACGTCCCATTCCTCTTGGCTCAGATGATTGACAGGTGCATTAATGACAGCCAGGGTTGAGATCACTGCATCCTTGGACTCCAGAATCCGTTTTAGCATGTAAAAGCTCTATTAGCTTTATTGCCTAGCACTATTGCCTTCACTTTGTCCACAGTCGGCTTCATCACCTTCAGAGCATCTCTTATGAACAGGTTGATAGTGTGTGCAAGGCATGGGTGGTGGGTCCATTTCAGGATTTTAATTGCTTTGGTTATATTAGCTGCATTGTCACTAACACAGCAAACCACTTTGCTTTCCACACCCCACTCTTTTGTCACTTAGAGCAGCTCCTCTGCTAAGTTCTCAGAAGTGTGCCTGGCACTGAACTCAAAACAATCCAGCAGACATGACACCATTTTGTAATTTTCAACAAAGTGACATGTGACTGACATGTATGATGTGGTGGTTCGGGATGTCCAGCAGTCAGTTGTTAAACAAACAGCTGTGGCTTTTTTGACCCTTTCTTGGAGTGAAGCACGTTCTCTATCATATAGGCCTGGGATGATTTTTTGGGAAAGTGTTTTTCTGCTTGAAACTGCATACATTGGATTGAGAGCATGGGTGTAGCTTCTGAAACCCTTGTCATCCACAATTGAGAATGGCTGAAAATCACGTGCAACCATTTTTGCAAGTTCCTCATCAATTGTGTTCTGTCTGGCTGGGGTCATAGCCTTTTGCAAAAACTGGCTCATAGAGCTCTGGGTAGGTCTAGGTGGTTGTGGTGGTGTACTGCATGCAGCAGCAACAGTTGCAGTAGGCACACTGGCACCTTCATTTGCAGGTTCCCTTGCTTGTCTACTTTCTTCAAATTGCACTGATGGGTGAAGAGTTCTCGTGTGCCTGTGCAGGTTATTTGTGGAGCCTGCTCTATAGGATATTTTTACCTTGCACAAGTTACACTCCACCTTTGAGCTGCTTTGAGCATTGAAATGGGTCCAAATTCTGCTACATTTACTGCTGCTGTCGCTCATTTTCTCACTGTTTGTTCCTTGCTCTCTCTCTCCCTCTCCCTCTCTCTCTCGTCCTCTCGCTCCCTCTCTTGTCTCCCTCTGTGTGTGCGTGTTCTCTGCTGTGTGTGTTTGACCCTCCCTGTCCCCCGCCCCTACTGCTCTGTGTGTGGACACGCAGTTGTTGCCATACGTCTTGACCAATCACCTGTGACTTTCACCAAAACAAGTGGAGGAAAAAAAAATAGAGCCGGATCATTCGCGACCGACACATCACCTTTTTTGTACGGATGCACAACACTGATGGTGAGGATGTCATACAACTTCATGTCAAAAAACCCAAACTATCCCTTTAATGTTATCAGTAACACTTGTGCAGACCTCAGCTCTCAGGTGATATGACTAATGAAGTTAACATGCATTCAATTAGCAGGGCCACATCTCAACCACACTTCTCATCACCTGTCAAGCCTACCTGGTCCACCCATCCGACCCATATATGAAGCGCCACATTGCTTCATGCAGGACACATCAGCATACTGTATCAGTCACACACCAATTCTCCACCATTCTCCATTCACCATTCTCACAACAACGTGGTCCATTTGAACATGACTCCCACCTGATGCTCATGTTGCTGCTTCTGGCAAACCTTGATTCAAGGTATGAAAGCTAAAAACTTCTACTGTGTGTTCTTGAGCTGGATGATGATCTGTTACGGATGAGATGTGAATTAGAAACTCAAAGATAAGGATCAGCAAAAAGGGCAGAAGACAGCAGTACTGACCATTGTAGTTCCCGCCCAGTAAGAAAGCCCCCTTTTCATTAAAAAATTGGCGGTGCTTAAGATCCTCTCTTTCACTGACACGTCTCTGCTCCTTTGGGACCAGCCATGAAGAGCTTTTTGTTCTCAATCTGTATTTTAGAGTGTGTTTTTGTGCCTTTTCAACTTCATTTGGGTAGTTGCTACTGTGTGTGGACGGCACAGTTTGTGTACCGACCTGCTTCTTGATCTGCTGTGGCTGTTATGCGTTATCGATCTGCTCCTCCACGGACTGCTGTCATCCAGTTAGCTGCGGCTGTAGCTAACTTTGCCCTAGTGCTGGCTACTGGATCTCCAGTGGTGCGGTTGCGTCTGCCACGGCACCTGGGTTATCCAGACCTCTGGGATTGTTTTTCCCGGGAAGTTTGGACTACTTGGGCTGTTTTCCATCCAGCGATAGCGTTAGCCACCTGTAGCTGCTGCCCTGCATGGACTATGGGGAGGATCCAATACACCTCCGTGGAGCTCCACAGTCTTGGTTCAAACTTTGCACCGGACTCTGTCTCCATTATTAAAGCCCTTGGACTCCTGCGTCGCTCCCGGTATATTCACCGGGGCTCCCGACGTAAGTTTATCCGGTTCATCCATTTCCTCTGTCTCCCAGTCTATGTGGCGTCATCACAACAAATACCATGTGCCTACTACACAGCTCTGCCCACTGCTCTGTTTTGACAGTATCACTCCAATCCATTCTGCCTCAGCTTTGGACAATGCCCTGACATTTATGATGCTTAATGTGCGCTCCCTTAACAATAAACCCCTACTTATTCATGAAATCATTTTGGAACATAAGATTGACATCATCTGCTTGACAGAGACTTGGCAGAGAAAGCAGGACTTTTTTGCTTTAAATCCAGCCACTCCACCGGGCTATGTTTATTTACAAAAGCCCCACTCTGAAGGGGGTGGTGGGGGGCTGGCTGTGATCCATTGTGCAGACATCCCGATTAAGGAGGTCACTGTACCTGCTACCACCACATTTGAGGGTGTTGTTTTCACTTTGGCTGGGAGTTCTCAGCTCCAGTGTGTACTTGTATACCGCCCTCCCAAGGCTCCTGCTGTTTTTCTGTCTGAACTGTCTGAGCTCCTCACGCCTGTCTGTGCAACATCTCCATCCACACTTCTGCTTGGTGACTTTAACATCCATGTTGACACTAGCAGCTGCAAATTCGCTTCGGAGTTTCTGTCACTGCTGGATTGTTTCAACTTTGTGCAGCATGTGCAGGGCCCCACCCACAGTAAAGGCCACACACTAAACCTGGTGTGTTCCACTGGCTTCCCCCTCACCAACACTACAGTGCCTGGACCTAGCAGTTTCTGACCACCATGCCATTGTCTTCAATGTTCCTGCCTCCCTGCCCAGGCAGCACCCTAGACGGACCATCGTGTTCAGGAACATTAAGAAGCTTTGTCTAGCCTGATTGCCAACTACTGGACTACCGACTCCTCCATATCTGCACCCGATGACATGGTCGCCAGCTACAATGCAGCATTATCCCTCAGCCTGGACTCTCTGGCCCCCCTTAAAATCCAGACTGTTTCATTCACCCGTCCCGCCCCCTGGTTTACCACAGAGCTTCGCTCCATCAAAGCCACTGGTAGGAGGCTGGAGAGGCTTTATAAAAGAACTGGCCTCACCGTCCACCAGCTTGCTTTCAAAGATCACATTACATCATCAGGCCCGTCGCAACAGGACAGGCAAACCAAGCAATTGCCTTGGGGCCCGAGCTGGCCGGGGGCCCCCAGACAACGACTGGTTATGAATTGAATGCAACGACAAACTGTGTGTGCATCCCTTTAAATGCTGTGATGGTCAATGCAGGAAAGTGCAGTGACACTGTTATCGGAAACCCCCCGCAAGGGGGACCCCCTACTGTGGGGGGCCCCCCCACAGCAGGGTTCGTGATTCCAGACAATTGGCAAAATTAGTAAACATGAAACGGAGTTATGCCTCTGGAAGCCAGAAGAGAAAGCAGAAAAAGGAAGAGGAGGAAAAAAAAAGACAGCGGTAAGTGATCATTTACATTTAATAAATTAGATGACTTTGACTTTGACTTTATGTGTCTTGTTCAAATGGTGTAATTTAGCAGCAGGTAGGCTAGCAACAAAATACACCGTACCTATGTTCCCCGGGTCCTATGTTCCTAGTTCCTAATTGCTAGCTCGGCGGCTAACTCGGCTGCTAATTCGGCGGCTAACTCGGTTGCTAGCTCGGCGGCTAACTCATCTGCTAACTCAGCTAACTGGCTAACTGTAGACGGGATCATCCCTATGTTCCCCGGTCACATACAAAGCGGGGAACATAGGACCCGGGGAACATAGGGATGATCCCTGTTTATGTTAGCTACCTGCCTCGCAGTCAATCAAAAAATGACACTAGCTCACGTTAGCTAACATAATGTTACAACATTGTGTGTTTGGCTTACTGCGTAATTTCTCTCACTGAGGCGCGGGGCGGCTGTGGCTCAGGAGGTAGAGCGGTCATCCTCCAATTGGAAGATTGGTGGTTCAATTCCCGGCTCCTCCAGTCCACATGTCGATGTGTCCTTGGGCAAGACACTTAACCCCAAATTGCTCCCGTTGCTGTGCCAACGGTGTATGAATGTGAATGAATGGTTAGATTCCCCTGATGAGCAAATTGGCACCCTGCGTGGTAGCCCCTGCCATCAGTGTATGAATGTGTGTGAATGGGTGAATGACATGTCATGTAAAGCGCTTTGAGTGGTCGCAAAGACTAGAAAGGCGCTATATAAGTACAGTCCATGGAGGACATTGTGGTTGCCTTTGCTGAAGCCAAAGGTTAAAGGTTAAAGGTAGAATATGTAGAATGAGCAGAACAACGCCATCTAATGTCTCGAGATCGTAGTCGCAACAACCAAAAAGTAATTCCAGCAGTCGGGTTGCCAGGTCCGATGCCCTTTAGATCCACAATGTGATGCTAATTTGTCCAACTAACATCTGTTTAAAGTTTTGTTCCTGCGAATTCGGAGCCACTCAAGTTAGCCGTAGCGAGTAACGCACTTCCGGTCATTTTCACAAAATAAAACACCCGTTGCCTTTTATTATTAAGAAAACCATAACGGTAGAGTTGGTGCTTTTATTTTGAAAACAGGAAGCGAACATACCTTCGCTGTAACTGACTTGAAACCACCAAGGTACATTACATTGTAACGCCAGTGGGAGTAGCAGTTAAACCTGGCGAGCGTACCTATGTTCCCCGGGTCCTATGTTCCCCGATCGCGGCTAACTCGGTTGCTAGCTCGGTGGCTAACTCGGCTGCTAACTCGGTTGCTAGCTCGGCGGCTAACTCATCTGCTAACTCGGCGGCTAACTCAGCTAACTGGCTAACTGTAGACAGGATCATCCCTATGTTCCCCGGTCACATACAAAGCGGGGAACATAGGGCCCGGGGAACATAGGGATGATCCCCTAATTATGTAGCAATACAGTCATACTGCACATCAAATTAAATAGGAGAAACTCCGCTACAAGCACGTCATTTTTACACACACCAAACACAACTCAAACGTCAAGCATATTAATGATCAAATATCAAAATCCGAATAGCCTCAGAAAGTCAACCCACTCTCCACATTTCCATTGCTACCGTTTTGATACTTCATGGTACACAAACAAATAGCATCTCATATGAAAGCTAAGACCCTATTATTGCGCTAAAAACTCAGTGAACCAGCAGCCAAAGAATACAAAGGTAAACAACCACTTATTTACAGTGACTAACAGATATTCTGTCTTACCTTCGAAGTTTTGTGATGAAAAGTTGTATTTGAGAGAAAAAAATGCTGGTTTTAGTAAGTCCAACACGGCTCTGCTTGTTTACAACTCCATTTCACCCAGTGCCAGCCTACAGTGGCTGCGCCGGACTCCCCCCGTACTGACTGTATCCACCAGCAGCTTCTAGTTCCACCCTACACCCCTCTAGGGTCTCTACCTCAGGATGTTGCTTCCCCTGCCACGTGTCCCTCCTTCTCTTCTTTCACCCCAGTTGATGCTAGTCAGATAACTGAGTTAGTCACCAAGGCCAAAGCCTCCACCTGCTCCCTTGACCCCATGCCCACTGCTTTGGTCAAGGCCTGCCTATCTTCTGCCTGCCCTTCCATTGTGAATATTGTCAATGCATCCGTTCTATCTGGTTCTGTACCCATCAGTCTTAAAACTGCCTCTGTTACTCCCATCCTTAAGAAGGTTGGTTTGGACCCTGCGGACCTCAGCAACTATCGGCCAATCTCCAACCTGCCTTTTATCAGCAAGATCCTTGAAAAAGCGGTTGCTGCCCAGCTCCATCGACATCTGTCCGATAATGACCTGTATGAAACCTTTCAATCAGCCTACAGGGTCCACCACAGCACAGAGACTACCCTTGTCAAGATCACAAATGACCTTCTGATTGCTGCTGATTCTGGCTGCATCAGCATCCTGGTTCTGCTGGACCTGACGGCCGCTTTCGATATGGTTTCCCACTCAATACCCATATCTCATAAATTGTAATAGTATATGAGCTGCTACTTATTCCACTAACCCGGTTAATTAATATTTATTCTTTATCTTTTATTAAATTGTCATACTTTGTACTTTTAATTAAACATTTTGAATTTTGATTGCTGCTGTTCTTTTTCCTTTTACTGTTTTTCACAAACAGTTCAAAGTAATTATATTGCATACAACTCTTCTTGCTGATTAAACATTGGTAAGTGCACCACTCTCTTCTCTTAAGATTTTTATTAATACCTGGAAAATGTATGTATCGCAACAGCAGTGTCCACAATGCATCACACACACAATTGAAATAAAATAAAAATAGTAACAAAGAAAAGGTTATTTTACATTTTGCAGTAGTTATACTGCAAAATGTATAAACTAGCAAAATAGATTAAAAAATATTATCCATTGTGCAATGATTATATACATACTGTAAGTAAGAGTGGGATTATTATACAGTGTGCCATGTGCAAAAGAAACATGCTATAGTTATACATTTAATAATAATGTTATACTGCAGTTCTTAACCAGTTGTCAGTTATTTGGGGGGGGGGGGGGGGGTACAGGGCAGAAAGCATCAGCCTAACCCCATGCTGTAGTAGAGAGGGGAGGAATTGTAGAGTTTGATGGTGACTGCTGTGTTGCTTGGTGGAACATTTGGGGGGAGATCAGTGTGTTGCTGAAGGTGTTCGTCTGTTTACCAAGCATGCTGTGTTGTGGAGTGGATGGGGGGTGTTGTTTAGAATGCTCACCGGCTTGGTTAGCATCCTATTTCCACCATTGCTCCAACTCAATTTCACTTCCTGTGATGGAGCTGGCTTTCCTAACAAGCTTGTTCAGCCTGTTAGCATCCATTAGTCAGATAGAACATCTACAGCATCTTGAATTGACTTGAAGGATTATAGCTTCTGCAGGAAGTAGATTCTACTCTGGTTCTTGTAAAGGGCCTCTGTATTGTTAGTCCTCTCCAGCGTGTCGTCTAGGTGCACATCAATGTATTTGTAGGACTGCACTACATCAATCTTCCCTATGGATGGAGACAGGGATCAGAGCAGGCTTATTCCTGAGGAGGTCCACAACCAGCTCTCTCATTTTACTAACATTTAGCTGTAGATGGTTCAGACATACCGTTTGTGTCAATATAGGCAAAACAATACTATCGGAATTACACATTTTCTCTTATACAATAAATAAATAAATACAGCTCACATAAATGCTATATGACAGAGATTTCACAAGCATGATACAACTGTGAGCTCTGAATGTAGTAGGCTACTCCAAATGCTGCACAATTACACAAGGTGCAGCTTCGGTGGCAGCAACGATGGCGCTGGAACTTGAATCCAAAACTGGAGTTGTTGTTTTGGTTGCGAAGAACCTGAGTATATCCATTTTCACTCCTGTCAGGTTTTGGCGGCTGGCAGACTCTACTTATTTGCATTTGAGTGCTCAAAGTGCGCATGTGTATGCAGCGTTAGAGGGAGAGACGGGAGATGCTCAGACAGCAGCACAGATCATTGTTCTGTCTCTGATAACAGTACACTGAGACTATATGTTTGTGGAACATTTTACATTTCTTATGTTTATTGAGTTAGTTTGTATTTATTGATATTGTGTTACAGAGTTCTATTTATCTAGACCTACTATCTGTACATCTTAACTAAAACAAAAAAGAAGACTCCGGCCACCAGGGGGAGCCGGGCATATTAGAATTTGTACAGGACTAGTACTGCAGACCAGGTACTATATACAGTATCTCACAAAAGTGAGTACACCCCTCACTTTTTTGCAAATATTTTATTATATCTTTTCATGGGACAACACTACAGAAATGAAACTTTGATATAAGTGTACAGCTTGTATAGCTTATAGATTTACTGTTCAATTGTATCAAAGTTTCATTTCTATAGTGTTGCCCCATGAAAAGATATAATAAAATATGTGCAGAAATGTGAGGGGTGTACTCACTTTTGTGAGATACTGTATCTCCTTATATAATGTCACAATAAGACTGGCTTGCTTTGGCTGATTAATCAGACTTATCAGTGATTGAGTCATAATTCTAGTAGATGTGTGACATAAATAAAACTTTTCTTGAAATGAAGCAAATGAAAAAAAATGAACTGAAAACTGTTTTTGGAAACTTTTTTTGAAGTGACGACACACCTGATACTGTTAATATTGCTGTTATAATTGTATTATTAAAGATAATGCTTATTAAGAGAAAATAAACAATAAACACACATGTGCAATATTTTTAATGTCTTTTGTCTTTTAGTAATAATTCTCGTAAGATTGAAACAATTCACTAACATCAGCTGCTGATAACAGGAGTGATCAAAAGGAAGCAAACTGTACAAACAAGCTCCCCTTCAAATCAGCCCACTTGGTTGAGTTCACCAAATCTAATTAGCTGCAGGTTTCCCCCAAAATTTTCATTTATGTGTATTTTGAGTGATTACACTGCTGCTGCTCTGGCTTTTTTGTGCTAAATTTGGTGATGCTGGATACATCTCATGTCTCCTAAGGGGTTTCCCTCTTAAATTGCATCTTTCCCTTATGTCTTAGTTCCTACCATCATGGATGCCTGGAGAGATGCAAGGAAACCACCTGAGGAGAGAGGAGATGAGAAAATATGATTTTAGAGACATGACCTCATGACCTCACAGCTGTGTGTGTAAACAGGGTTATTGCAATTATAAGTAGAGTTTATGGAGAAATATATGGGTTGAAGAAAAAAGTTAATATTACATGTGTGATGCAGTTATTGAAAGGTTGGACCAGTTGATTTTTGGGTCAATAGGTAAGTTTAGGTAAGAAGTGATTATGGTTAGAGTAAGTCTGCAGAACATTAATGCAGATGACAGATTCTTCATTCCAGTTATTGAACCACAGAAGACAGTCAGGTTTGTGTTCAGTAGCAGTGAGTTCAAAGCTAAAAAGACAAACTTTAGCGAGTTGAACATCTATTCTCAGAACTTAGCAGCAGCCATCAGTAGTAAGTATTTCTTTCTTTCTTTTTTTTTTTTGTGTGGGAGCTGCAAAGCTCCCACACTATGTTATCTTCGCTCTTTATTTATTATTTCGCCGTTTTTCGTAGCGTAACTAGTCCTACACGATTTGTCATATCAACTTCGTTTCAATGTCAAATTGTACATATCCATAAGGAGATGTGTGCTATTACTTTTCATATCTCTAACATATTCCATTGATTTTATATAATTTTTTAAAACATTAAAATTTATAATGGAAAGTCAATGGGAGCGATGTTTGAAAGCTCATATCTCAAGAAGTAAAAGTGCTAAAGTGTTCAAACTTCAACTACAGGTGGCCCATGAGCAAATGCTTCACATATTGTAAAGAATGATCTGTAGCGCCACCATGTGGTCAGTTATTACATGTTTTACATTTTGGCTTATAACTCATGAACCGTAAGGCGTATTCAAACAATCTTTGCACAGTGTGTTCCTTGGATGGTACCAAGTAGACTGATATAGGCCACGCCCATTTGCGTCTAAACATTTTTTCCGCCATTTTGATTTTTTTGAAAAATACATTTTTTACTACTTTTGGCACATTTTTCATCCAATCTTCATCAAACTTGGTACACAACATGTTTAGAGGACCCCGAACACAGCTATTATCTTCATTTTTTGGTAACCCTTACCGTTTGTCCGTAATTGGTTAGCAAACTTTTGGGGGCGTGGCCCGATGCATTTAACGATCAATAACTCTTCAATGCCGATTCGGATCGCCACAAAATTTGATAATCTTGTACACATGGTGGCACTGTACCATTATGTAAAATTTGATACAATTTTACCAAATGGGGGCGCTACTGTAATATTATATAACACAATATTCCTACAGTTCTGTTGTCTTCAATGAAATGAAACTTGGTACATTAGTTCTCCATGTCAATGTGTACGATATAGTGAAACATGGAGCCAATAGCCCCACCTTGTGGCCATTAGTGAAACACCAACATATGACTTATTAAGTTCCATATCTTTTAATGTCAACCTTCTATGATGACAGCAGAATTGTACAGATGGGGATATTGAACACCTTTGTGGTATTTAATGAAACTTCACCTGTAGGTGGCGCCACAAAATGTTGAATAATTGCTGCTCCAACAGAAATCTGCAGTGAAGGTAGCAATAACAGGAATGGTGGCAGCGGCTGCATCTGGCAGTTTGCGAGGGATGCGTCTGCCAGTTTGCAGCTCCCACACGCAATTTCTTATGAAATTGCTAAATTTTCTAGTTAAGTATATTTTTTGGGCTTTTTTTGCCTTTAATGTACAGGACAGTGGAGATAGACAGGAAACAGGAGGCAGAGAGAGGGGGAATGACACGCAGGATAAGACCGCTCGGCTTGGGATTTGAACCGGGATCACCTGCAACGATAGCCTCAACACATGGGACGGGTGCTCTACCCGCTGAGCTATGCTCAACCCCCTTTCTTTCTTTCTTTATGTATAATAATCATAAAATAACGATATTAATTATAAATAACATAAATAACAGGACAAATATAATTATGCTCAAATCAAATGTAATACCTTAACTCCTACAATTTTTAAGACATTTTAAGACATTTTTAGACCTTCAATATAAACAACTAACCTTAAAACATTTTCAGACTTTTTAAGGTTTCATGCTTAATCCTTCAAATTTGCTCTCATTCCTTTCAAATTGTCTCATGTAATTTTTACAGACTTTAATTTTTAACTGGTGCTTAAAACAGAAGTAATGATCCTGATTTTAAATTCTTTGTTCCATCGTTGTTCAGTCTCAGTGAAAATGAACACAGTAGCAGAGTTCAGTGATAGCGGTCTGCTCCAAGCTTCATATGCACTGAAGTTCATCCAGAGGCAACTGGTGGACCTCTCTATGGACTGTGAGACCACTGTCCAGAGAGAACTGATCTGTCCTCAGAGCTCCAGAACAAACTGGAGAAAGTACTAAGTAAGTATGAAGTAGGTGTTTCAATTTCAACCATGTTTATAGTGCATACTTTATTGCATGTAGTTGACTCATTTATAATAGAGATTTTGTCTCTTTTGTGTGTTTGATATAGACTCGCTCAGTGTGTTGCCCTCCACCCAGAAAACCAGAGGAGGGTGACTTTGATACCATTAAGCGGTTCAGTGGTGGCAGCTTTGGGTGAGTAACTGGAAGAACCTGACAACGGAAGAAGACATTCGGCAGGTGTTGGTAGAGAGAGCCGTCCTCTCCTACACACAAAATCCTTTCATAGTCTCAATGTTTTGTGCATTTGAGACCAACAGAGACCTCCGTGTTGTCATGGAGTATGTAGCAGGTAAGAAGGTTGTTTATTTAGACAGGGATAGAACAGATAAATGAACTTTAAACTGACTTTCCTCTATTATCTATGGACCCCATCCATGCTACCCACCCAACACACACTGAGAACATGTTTCCTCCTGTCCTTCTAGGTGGAGATTGTGCCTCCTTGCTGGAGGAACGGGGGCGCTTTTCCTCAAAGATGACAAGGATCTACATAGCAGAGACGACCATGGCTCTAGAATACCTACACAGCTATGGGATCATTCACAGGGACCTGAAACCTGCTAAGTGAGTCATCAATGTGTCCCATCAATCTGACATGTAGAGTTAGAGTTTGGTGTGTAATCTAACATGAGACATGTTTCTGCTTTCCTCTGTTGTAGCATGTTGATCACTTCCACCGGCCACATCAAGGTGACCGATTTTGGCCTCTCAAAAATAGGTCAACTAAACATAGCCCCAGATGTTCAGAAAGCACCGGTAAGGAGGATCGTGCAGGAGTTCACGGACAAAGATGTAAGTCTTTGATTTTGCTCGTCTGCGCTTATTTGAGCTCAAACCTGGATCGTTATTCTAATCATGTTCTGTTTCCTACCTTCAGACAGTGGGCACTGCTTATTATATGGCCCCAGAGACCATATTAGAGGTGGGGTATGGAAAGCCTGTGGACTGGTGGGCCCTAGGTATCATTCTGGTGGGTGATCTTCCATTTGATGGGATCGACGATGACGACCTCTACAAGCACATCATTGAAGGTAAGAATCTTTACTTCAGTTAATCTCTTTCATTCCATTTTTCCATCCACAAAAGAATGATAAATATATGGACACAAAAAAACATAACTGACCCTTCTATATTTAAGTCATGCTAGCAGATCTAAATGAATCTTTCTTTATTTTAAAAGATGATTCAAAATGTGCATTATCCTACTTGGATACCTGTGATTTTCATGGGAGTCTAGCAACATGTGGTTTAATTTCTTGTTTCTTTTGCTTTGAACTTGTTTTAAGATGCTTTTCATTCAGTGTTTTTTTATGATGGAGCTAAACTTTTAATTCTATTATTGGATTACTGATATGTGCTTTTTGTTTTTTCTCAGATGACATCATCTGGCCGGAGGGCCGGAGCAGCCCAAGGAACTGATGCCCAGGACCTGATCAGCCTTCTCCTTCAGAAGAATGCGATGAGACGTCTGGGGACAGGTTAGTGTCACATTCACTAATGATGAAGACGTGGATAGAGACAGGATGGGAGCTGATGGGAGACTTGTTGTTTCCTCACATTCATAACTTTGTTTGTGTCACTTGTTCTCCAGGAGGATCCTGAGAGGTGAAGGCTCACCCATTTTTTAGAGGTCTCTGCTGGAGGTTCCTTATGGATGAAGAGCCTCCATTCATCCCCCAGCTGAGGACTGAGGAGGACACCAGCCGTTTCAATTGTGCCAACACACACACACACACACACACACACACACACACACACACACATTTTTTTCTCGTTTTCTTTAACTTAATGCATGATGGTTGTTGCTGTGGTTTCTAAAGCCAGCACAGCCCAGGAGAACCAGGAGAACCAGGGTGACGAGGAACCAACTGTGAAGCTGCCGTACCTCTGCTCGGTGGCCCACTGCTGCACTGAGGTACACTTTTTAAATCCAGCTGCTGTTTGACACTGTAAATCCATTTCTCACTATCAAATACACACAAGAAAATGACCATTTTGATGCTTTTCTTTTGAAACTGCAGGTTTACGGCAGCCCAAAACATCTCTCTGCTCCTATTGCCTTCAACCAGATCGTGGTGACAACACTGGTGGAGGAGGAAGAGGAGGAGCAGGACTTTAACTATGAAGGTAAGTTTAATAATTATTTTGATGTTCAGGAACCAGATGACGACACTTGGGAGCAGGAGTCCAGTGAGGAGGACTTTCAGGAGGAGCGACAGCAAAGACGCAGGGCAACACGGAGGAGGAGGAGCAAGCGAAAGAAGTGGAGGAGGAGGACAAGTTGCCTGAGGAGGAGGAGAGGACCAAACGGAGGAGGACAGAGAAAAAGACTAGACACTGTTCCATCACCATCCCTCCATCGTGTCCTAGAGAAGATTGACACTGGTCCCCTTGACAACAGAGACATAGAGGAACAGAGGCCAGCTGTTGAAGACTTGACTCTTCCTCCTCCTGCTGCCAACAACATGTGTGGGGAGGTTTTTAGGAGATGCATGAGGGCGCTACTGTACGTAATAACAATGTGTCCTCATCACTGTGTAGAGACCTCCATGATCATCTACAGCATATTTACCATAAAACTACAAACAAAAAACACTTATTACAAGACTGACAACTCACACGCACCTTGATTGAAATAATAAGTTCATCAACAGAAAAATATGTCACAAAGTAACATAACATGTAAATCATTGAACAAATATTGAACACACAAATATATAAGCACATTTACTCTAATTAAAATACATATATGATAGGATTTTTATAATGTATATTTGTTAACCTTTGTTAACCTGTGTTATATGAATTTCTACAGTTTTCTAAAGTTTTAACTAGTGTTATACATTGTAAACAGAAATATATTAAGGTTTAAATCAATAAAAATAGAAACTGTATTTAAAATGCTTTAATAGAAGAGCTTATTAGACATGGTGAAGTGTTATCAAATTTGTTTTAAACAAACTTTATCAGGTGTGAGGTTTTATTTATTCTACAATGAAAACACAAAGAACTGTTTCCGCCTGGTTTCGAACCAGGGACCTTTCACCTGTGAGGCGAACATGATAACCACTACACTCAAAACTGTTGAACCCAAAGAAATTGTATATAAACATATAACTTTATTAAGTTGCTCAGACGAGAAGAGTGCCATGCCATCTTTACTCACATAAACTAGCATTGCAGTGGAGCTGTGTGCAAGCAGGTGATATCATTATCATCAGTCATCATAGTCATTGTGTTTAGCTTAATATTTGCATGAAGCAATTCACTGGTGTTGTCATTTCTTGTTTTGTACTGTTTTTCCTCAACTAACATAACCAGTGTCACACGTATGGGATCAAATAAGGGTAAAAAAGATTTTGTAGTAAAAGACTTTGTGCCCGTGTAAAAAACACTTTGTGCATGTGTAAAACTGAATCCGACAGACACACAAATTTCCCACCTTCAAGTGCGACCCTGAAGTTACAAGTTTACAAAACTGAGATCCAGATTGTAAAACCCTGGGTTAAATTACCAAATTGATAACCAGCTTCGTAGTACCGCTTATCAGGATTGTGAATGTCTGGGTAAATCAACCCAGGTAACGGAGAGATATCCCGGGTATGTTAATCCAGCTTCGTAGTACAGGCCTCTGCTCAGGAAAGTTAATTAGGATAGGCATCTAAAGGTATTGGACCGGGCATTTCGCAATATAGCGAAAGAAAAAGTTTTGGTGTTGTGTGAGACAAGAGTCAGTAAACCAGTAAACCCGGAACTCCGTTAGCGCTTTTAGCACTTCCGGGTTTTTTGAATGGGATTGGGTTAGTAACTTAAATTTGGTTTGTGGTTAACAAAAGCGGGTTTCAGGTTTTGTTCTACGACATAAAACACGCCAGTAAATACCCTTCTTGTGAAGTTTGAATCTTTTACGTGTCGTAAAAAGGCGGTTGCTACAGTAGGTACAGTAACAGGTTGCTCCATACGACTACAAACTCTGTCTGGGACATTAAACGTCATCACTCACCACTATTATCAGGTCGACTCGAATAGTTGTCTGATTAAGTTTCGAATAGTTGTCTGATTAAGTTTAGAAAAAGAAGTATAGACAATGCCAACCTATTAAACATACAGGTAATAAAATAACTGGAAAACCAGGTACATTGAATAAGTTTGTAGAGAACTATTAAAATATATACATATAGACAGTTCCAAAGAGATCCACAGACCATTAATCAGGAATTTTGAGTAGCCTATAGGTTTATAGTAAACTATAGACATCTGAGTATATACAGAGATAAGTGTCCTTTCTGTCCTTCTTCCGAGATGGAGGTTAGGGTTAGGGGAAGGGAAGTAGGAGTCTTGGCCTGAAAAACATGAGCAGGGAAAAGGATGGAGTGCCTTTCATTTTTTAGCAAGTCACAATAGAATAGGTTAGCATACTTTGGATACTTTGGTCAAGTTACATTGTAATGAAAACAAAACATCTCAAGATTCAAGATTCAACAATTCAACAAATGAAACATGTCCTACCTTAAAACATTAGCTGTCGTCTCAGAAGGTCACTGGTCTTGGCAACCTTGTTGATCACCCCATCAGTGTCCAAGGACATGAGGATGCTTTTTTCTGTGGCCATGAGCATAAAGGCTTCCAAGTGCTCCTGGGTGATAGTGCACCTAAGTCTATTCTTCACAAATTTTAGTGTAGAAAAACTTCTCTCACAGGCCGCTTGAGTAGTTGATATTGTTAGAAGAAATTTGTAGGCCAGTCCAAGTACATGGTAAGAGTTTGTCAGTAAGTTGTATTGTGCCAGGATAAGGTAAACACAAATGGCACAATTCTTACACATGCAACACTTAACACTGACCAATTCTGGCCCTTCCTCATCGCATGGTTCTTCTTCATCACCATCCTCTGTGCCTTCAGGTGAATCATCTTCCCCTGAGGTCCGCACATTGTACTCCTCTAGGGGGGACAGCTTTAGTCTTTCCCACTGTGTGGCGAGGCTTGTCAGCTCAGCCTGTAAGGTACCAGTAGTGGCTCTGTCATCAAATTTCAGTAAACATTTACTGAGGTTTTGCATTGCAGATCCTGGAAGTCCCTTATCTCTTACGTCAGGGAAGTTTTTTGGGTCCAGGCAGGCAAAATCTGAGCAAAGCTTTCCACTCACAGCAAAGCGCTCATGGATACTTTGTGTGACAGTGTCCATAATGACATTATGAATGGTCACCTCAAAGTCCCTCTCAGCTGCTGTTAATGGCTCATCTTCTGCCAGCTCTCCTGGCATGATCTTCTTTTTCTTTTCCCGTTTTTCAGGTAGTGCTACCTCCACCTCCATCAGCTCACCATTGGCCCACTCCACAAACTGGGCTGCAGCTTCTTTAATGCCACTGAAGTCTCGCACACACCTTTTCAGCACATCCTCTGTTCCCACTACCAGGCGGTGTGCGGTCAGGAGATCCATCCCACTTGTCTGAAGGTATTTGGACAGGGGTGATGTGTGCTCAAAAATCCTGAGAAAGATTTGGGCTGTGAGAATTGTCTCATATTTTAGCAGACCCTCCATGTCTACTTTGGCCTTGACTCTAGCAGTAGGCTTCATTGTTGGTTCTAGTTGAACTGCTAGAAGAGTCAAGACTAAATCTACATACATGGCGCTGTCAGGCCTTCCAAAACAGCCGAACACCTTTGTCAGAGCAGCATCTTTAGCCCACCAACGTGTCTGTCCTATTGGAGAGAGTCTTCGGTGCTGCTTTTCTGTGCTGGTTTCTTCACACATTTTCATTCGTTTGTACGAATCCCTTATGAAAACAGCAATGTCATTCAGGAGAGAGAAAAGCGATGCACTCTGAATAACACTGCCTGTTGTGTCTGCTAAAACCAGGTTAAGGACATGTGCATAGCACCAGACGTGGATTTGGTTGGGGGACGCCTGACAGAAAGGCAGAGAAGCCTTTGTAAGTGCCCTGCATATTGGCTGCCCCATCTGTAGCACTCCCTACACAACATGACACATCAAGATCAAGGGTTGCTAGTGTGTCTTTCAGGAGGTTGAGAAAATCCTGCCCAGTAGAGGCCTCGCAATCAACCAGAGCGACCAACTTCTCATGGACCACATCTGTGACATATCTGAGAATCACAGAGCACTGGTCCTTGGTGGTGATGATCTTGCGTGGTGTCAATCTGGACAGAAAACATTTTGGCTTCTCTGACCTCACTGGCAATTTTCTCCCTGATCAGCTGACGGATCACTTTTACAACCTTGTTGATAGTGTTTTTCGATAGAAGAGTGACCAATGAGCCTCTGCCTCTTGCCCCAGCTTCATGCTGTTTTTTACTCTTATCAATACATTCCGACAGATGTTGTTGCAGGCAAGGGTCATACAGACTCAGGAGCATGACCATTTCGAGGACGTTACCGTGGTCTATGCTTCGGTCTTCCAAAGTGTAGGCAGCTTCGAATTCTGAGCCCCGGTAGCTAAGACCCCGTTTTCCTATAACCTTAACAACATTGACGACACGATCCATCACCTGCCGTTTCCTTTTTACTCGCTCTTGATGCAGGGAGAGCTGGTTCCCCCTTAATCGTCTCTCAATGTCTCCATGATGTGCTTTCAAAAAGTAAGCCTCTGCACAGTACCGATGGATATTACTCCTTTCATGCTCCTCAATCCTCTGATGCACATGCTTCCAGGATTGCATGCCTCCTCTTACAAAAGGGCCATCAAAAGCAGAGGTCTTTGAAAATGCCAGGCAAACGGTGCGGCTCTCTTCACAGTAACTCAACCACTTGCGGTTGATTCCATCCCTACTATTAAAAATATTGGGTAAGGTTCTTCTTGGGGTTTGTTGGGGGTGATAGTGAAAAAATAATATGAGATCTTTAGAATTGGGACGGGCAAAATAATTGATTGGAGTCTCCTCCTCATCTGGTTCAACCTCTACACGCTTAATTTCCACCACAGCTGGTCCAACTTTAACACTTTCAGTCTCCTCTTCAGCAGGTCCAGCCTCTACACGCTCAATTTCCACCTCAGCTGGTCCAAATTCAACACTTTCAAACTCCTCTTCAGCTGCTCCAGCCTCTGTGCTCTCAACATCCCTCTCCTCATCAGTTTCTGTTTCCATCCTGGACCCTAAGGCTTCACTCTCCCTTGCACTGACTGACGACAGATCATCTTCCTCTATGACTGGTTAAAATGATGTAAAATAGAAGCAGCTTTTATGAACAGTATTACCACTACATGGTTAAATGCAACACAATTACATAAATGATGTATACAAATGAGTTGCATATGAATAAATTATGTATATTTATATATAATAATTTATATATATAATAATAATATATATAAATGATGTATAAAAATGAGTTGCACATGAATAAATTATTTATATTTATATATAATAATTTATATATATATATAATAATATATATATATATATATGTCATGGGCGAGCGGTCATAATAAGCTATAAATGCAGTGCATGCCCAAGCCCTTCAATAAAAATAATTGAAAATATTAATTTGGCAGTGTGTTCAATTATACAATACTTTAGTTCTACTGTTTTGGTCTTGAATCCGTGCCTAATCTGTCCCGTTTTGCTTGTGAAAAGCTGGAAAGCTGACAGCTTGTTTGGCGCATGCGCACTGTGACACTGAGTAGTACAGTTACTGCTAGAGGCTGTGTTTACTGTAGATGAAGCAGTTTATCTTAACGTCAAGGGGAGATTACGTGTATTTAGACGATCCCCACCGAGGGAGAACCTAATTTTCTGTGCACAACATCTTAATTTTTCAACAAATTAAACAAAAATTGTTGGCACTCTTACCTCTTGCACATTTTTTGTTTATCGGTAACTTTGTCTGAGTTACCGGTCGTTGCAGTTATTGTCCAATGACACACCTCGAAATTTCCCGGGGGTGTAACTTATTTTTCTTTGTTTGTATGGTTACCATGGTTACCATGGATCTGCTGCTGTCAAGTTACTGGCTGTCAAGCGTCATGTCAGTGCTGAATATTTCTGCTTTCATTTAGCCTACATACACTGTAAATTCCAACACATTATTGTTGGTAATATGGGGCAAGTGTGAGTGTGAGTGTCAAAATCGAGTTGATATAGTAGTTAAAAACCATATTATATTTTTTATTAATAAATAAATACCCCCCTAGAGAGAAAAATTGGCGATGAGCACAGACAATTTCAGGAGAAGTGGGAGACGGAATATTTTTTTGTTGAGCACAGGGGCATCCCAACGTGTCTAATATGCATGGATAAAGTTGCGGTGCACAAGGAGTATAACATCAGACGTCATTACTCAACTAAACATGCTGAGGAGTACGGAAAATACCTGGGAGATGAGCGAGAGGGCCGGGTCGCCAAACTTAAAAGATGTCTACTGAGGCAACAAGATTTTTTCACAAAAGCAAGCAAAGAGAGTGAAGCGGCTATCAAAGCTAGCTACGTGGTGAGTGAGATGATTGCTAAAGCAGGGAAGCCATTCAAAGACGGCGAGTTCATCAAACAGTGCATGTTACAGGCTGCAAGTATAGTCTGCCCGGAAAAAAAGGCTCAGTTTAGTAACATCAGCATTTCAGCCAACACAGTGGCAGAGCGCATTTCTGACATGTCAGGCAACATTTACAGTATGATCAACTGCGTGAGAAAGCTAAACATTTCCATTCATACTCACTTGCTCTTGATGAGAGCACAGGCGTCACTGACACGGCGCAACTCGCAATATATGTCCGTGGCGTTGATAACAATTTTGAAGTTACGGAGGAGTTGCTCTCAGTGATTGCAATGCATGGCCAGACCACTGCCCAGGAGATATTCCGCCAGCTGTGTGATTCCATTGAGGATGCCAGCTTACAATGGAAGCGTTTGGCTGGAATAACTACCGACGGAGCGCCGTCAATGACAGGGAGGAAAGACGGACCTGTGGCGCTTGTTCAAAGGAAACTGGAAGAGGAGGGTGTGGAAGATGCCATTGCTCTGCACTGCATTATCCACCAGCAGGCCCTTTGCAGCAAGATCATGAGGTTTGACAATGTGATGTCTGACGTTGTGAAAATCATCAACCATATCAGATCCAGGGCTTTAAAGCATCGGCAGTTCCGCGACTTTTTGGCGGAAATAGAGTCAGAATACGAGGACGTGTTCTACTTCACCGAGGTACGTTGGCTCAGCAGGGGGAAGGTCTTGAAGAGGTTTTTTGAGTTAAGAGCAGAAGTGAAAGCCTTCATGGAGAAGGATGGGATGACTGTTCCTGTGCTAAATGATCCTAAATGTCTAATGGACTTAGCTTTTCTTGTTGACGTCACACAGGAGCTGAATGTACTGAACAAGAAGTTACAAGGTCAGGACCAGCTTGTCAGTGCTGCATATGACAATGTCAGAGTATTCTCCAAAAAACTTGTGTTATGGAAAGTCCAGCTTTTCCAGACAAACCTCTGCCATTTCCCAGCATGCAAGGCACTCATGGATTCAGGCACAACATTCAGTGGGGAGAAGTATGCTGATACCATTGGAAAGCTACAGGAAGAATTTGATCAGAGGTTTGCAGACTTCAAGACACACAGAGCCACTTTTCAGATTTTTGCTGACCCCTTCTCCTTTGATGTGGAGGATGCCCCCCCTGTCCTGCAGATGGAGCTAATTGACCTGCAGTGCAATACTGACCTCAAAGCCAAGTTCAGGGAGGTGAGTGGAAAAACAGTGGAGTTGGACAATTTTTGAGAAAACTGCCCCCCACCTTCGCTGAGCTTTCCAGGATGTTCAAGCGGACCATGTGCCTTTTTGGCAGCACCTATCTGTGTGAAAAGCTCTTCTCCACAATGAACTTCAATAAGTCAAAGTTCAGGTCCAGACTTAAAGATGAGCACCTTAAAGCCATATTGAGGGTCTCAGTTGCCTCCTCCCTCAAGCCAAATGTGGCTCAGCTGTGTGAGAGGAAGCGCTGCCAAGTCTCTGGCAGCAAGGATTAGGAGGAAGTAAATGAAGCCTATGTTCTGAAGAACTGTTCATGTTCTGCATGTTCTGACTTGTTAAGATTGAGAAGATTGGTTCAGTTGACCTTTTTTTTTGAATACTTGAAGCCTTTTTTTTGTGGAATACTTGATGTGGCCCAGCCTCACCCAGACTCTACCTCCAGCGGCCCCTAGGTAAGTTGAGTTTGAGACCCCTGCCCTAACCCTTACACCAACACAGCATGTCTTTCTGAAATAATTTATCATTCTCCATATGTTGCAATCATTACATTTCCCTATCATATTTCACTAATGAACTTATGCATTTTGTTATTGGCTAAGTCATTAATTCGACTGAAATATACCATACACATTTGTCTAGCTTGTGCTAGCCTCCGCCTAGCAAAAACGTCAATGATTGAGCTCCGACTAACTGTTTTTCTGGCAATTTACCTGCACTACTCGTTGATGCCTGACTTTGGAATAAATCTGTTATTTTTGAGCACTTAGATGCATCCCTCTCCAGCATCCGCTTCTTTTTTATTCTGTCCTTTTCAGCCCCTCCTTTCTCCTCTTGCCTTCCATGATGCCACAACAATGCAAGCAATCACGTTAACTTGGTCGCTTTCTCTGTCTGTCTGACGTATCTTTAGGGTGATGCCATCAGACGTGGGGCCGCTCATTATATCCCCCTACATTTCCGAAAATAGACTTGACCTGCAATCCCAGGAGTCTTTGCGCCATTCTACGTTAATTCAAGAACAAGCAAAGAAATGAAACTGCAGTTCGTTTTTTTTTTTTTATTTATGACCATGAAAGCTTTGTGACGCCTGAATAATTAATTGAATTAATATAGGCTACACAAAAATGAGTAGATTGATGGGAGACATCAGAGTGTGCAAAGTAACCATGAATGAGATAGACAGAGTAAGCAAGTGGTGTAAATGCTGGTTGGACGTTTCCTTTATTAAATAGTATAGCCTTGGAGATTTTTGCGGAGGGTAGAGCCTTGGAGTAGTAATACTGATGTATAACGCACAGGGCCGGCTTACACACGTCTCGCGGCCGCTCACATTAAATGTGGGCTGGTCCACCTGACCTCGGTGGCCGACCGGGAAAACTCCTGATCGTCCCGACGGCCACTCCGCCACTGGTGAAGATTATCTCGCTGAACAAAACTCGTAAGTATCATAACCTTGTGTTAGCCACAGAGCTTATTTTCTGACATAATCCAAAACACAATACAAAAATCCCATTCACTTTCTCTAAAAATATGTATGGCTTGCTTGTGTAATGTTAGTTGGACACAGTAATGCTGTCAGGACAGTACATATAATAGTAACAATAGTGCTACTGCTAACCACGCTTTACTGGACCAGTCCTTGCTATTTCATGTAAAGTAAGATATTTTTGTGCTAAAAATAATAAACAAGCTATTGGACTGGTGATGAAATACTGTGACTGTTACTTTAATAAAGATGAGACATTTTGGTCTTACAACTACTTGTGTTTTCTATTTTTTAATGTGTGAATTATTGGTCATGTTGTGTTTGTTTAGATTAAAGCTCTGAAATATTTTATACACTAGTTTCATTTCTTGTCTTGCATTCCTCAGGTCATAATGCCCAATACTGCTGTTACTCCACCATGGCAGACTGGCAGATGCTGTGTGATGGAAGGAATAACACCAGGAGCTACTCTTCAGATTCTTCATCACGTCCTCATCAGTGGCTTTGAGTACAGCAGGCGCCACAAAAGCAGACAAACCATACTGAATTACACTTTGCATGCTGCTACTTTGTCACTACTGATCATAAACCTTACATGGTGTCATTATTGTCATTGTTTCTGAATTTGATTTGCTTTTGATCTATTGTCTTATATGTTTGTTATAAACTGAAGGGGCAGTAAACCACATTTGAGATGTTAAAACAGAACTGGAATACATCAATGTGTATGACAGTGGAGTTTTGTTTTCATTCCAACTGCCAAGTGTAGATTGTACAGATTTACAATTGATCTTTTTTGTCCAGATGGTTACAGCAAGAAGAGAAAGGTGATGTATACCTCTAAAAAATGTAGTATTTATGATTATTGTTTTCTGGAATTGACTGTGCAATACTGCTCACCAATAAACTTGACATGATTTGAGATTATATTCATGCTTCATCCATTTCAACCTTCAATTCTTTGTAACACTGTAGATCAGGGGTATTCAACTAAAATTTAAAGAGGTCCAGTCAGAGAAAATTTATTCAATTACGAACAATTGAACATCTTCAGTTTCTCTGTCTTTCCCTTTAATATTCCACTTCCTTTCTGTCTGTTGCTCAGTGAGAGAACTGAGCTGCAGCTTTCCCTGCCAGCATTTTAAATCTGGGCCTAAATGGTGTCAGTGCCATCCTCATGCACATGTGGAGGTGCTCACGGGTAAGCCTGGACCGATATTTTGTCTTAATTATGTTCATTGTTGAGAAAGCTGCCTCACAACTGTAGGTGGAGCCAAACATGGTCAAAATGTACAGTGCTACTTTCCTCAGACCTGGGAAAGCTGACTCAGAAACCATCTGAAACCAGAGAGTGGCAGGCTCCTCTCCTCTGAACTGCTCTTTCAGGGCAACATCTGCCTGGAGATCAATCAGCTCCATTTGAAGGGGTGCTGCATTTGCCCATGTAGTGAACACAGCATCAGGACGGCTCAGAACATCCTCTGGTCAGAGTCACCTTTGACCCTCAAATGAGGAAATCGAACCAGGCTTGATATAGAGACAAACAGGGTCCTTCTCTTGGACAAACAAAGATCCCTTATCATTCCATGGGACAGAATCGGTCCATATGGAAGGCTTTGAGCTAATTGCAGAGGGACCGTGTAAGAATGAGCCGGTTTGTCCCATCTTCCCATTCTTCCGGTCATAAGGTTTAACCCGAGGCATGAAACAATGACTTTTTTCTACCTCAGACCCGGAGTGGGGGTCTTCTGACTAACTAACTAACGGTCGTAAACTAAAAGAGACATTCCTGACCCCCCTCTGTGTCTCCTGAAACCACACAGAGCATGAAAGTGAGAAAATTAGTGTTAAATACTTAAATAAGAACATCTTAGTGAAAAGTATGGTTTAAACAATACCAATTATTTATATCCTTATCAATTACCTAAAGAAACCTCCACTGTAACAGCTATTACAGCGATCATAGATAAATGTGTATTTGGAGAACTGTGATTATACTTTCTTACTTACTTTAATTTACTTACTTACTAAATTTTGGTATGAAAATGTTTGTTTAATGTGAGAAAGTGTTACACTGATGTTATGCTTACATTTTGGTGATAATCAATTATCTATCATGGAATAAGTAGAATAACTATGTGTTATGCTTGATCATATTAATCCTCTTCAGTTTTCAATGAATGGCAGCTTGATGAATCAAGCTGATGTCATATTAATAACAGAATAATACATCATGTGTTCTGTGTCAATAGATTATAGTATGCATTTTATAATCAGGATTAAATAATGAATGAATGATGATGAAAAGTTTCATGATAAAAAGCTGGAAATTAGATCCTCAGAGTGAGCTCTGATGAATCTGATTGGCTGACACACAAACCCACCCCAGGGACAAAACCCAGCTGCACCCATGAACTCTCTCTCTTCCCTTCTCCTCTTGGTCTTAGCATGACCTAGGCTTGCTGACCCGAACAGGGTCTGCTCTGCCCATCTTTTCTTTTCTTCACCTCACACATTCTTAGTTTAATCTTTAGTTATTCTTTATCTAAGTTTTCCTAAGTTTTGTAATCTTGTAACTTTCACCAGCAACGTCTAGAGAAAAGGCCCTTTAAGTAAACACGTCATTTTTGATGATTTTGACGCTGAGATCTCTCCAGAAAGAGAGCTAGTTAAATTAGACCCTTCCTCCATCTTTCATCAACCTGAGAGAACTTTTTGAGCAGACAAACGTCTGTCAACCCTACGACTCATCATAACCGAGAGGAACAAAGTCTGCCAGCAGACAACGACCGGACCAGGCAGTCTGACTGATGAAGGCCAGCCGACCCGGAATCTGAATCCGAATCTGCGATGCTCTCTGAGATCTTCCACTTGGTGTGCGTATGCGTGGTTCTGCAGGACGGACAGCTGAGAGACCCTCCACGGATGAAAGTAGGATCCAAATATTGCATTAATCAAGGGTTGATGTCAGATCGAGTAATTCAAATTTCCTTTAAAAGTAAGGCTCAGTAAAACTTATAGGCTAAGTTTTCTTAGTTTCCACATAATTACATATCCTTCATTTAAATTCATCATTCACCATCATCTTTCATTCATGTCGCTATATCGAGTAATCTCATGAATTCATATTGTATTGTATCATCACATTTATTTATACATCATTTATTAGTAGTGTGTAGTTAATAAAATCCATAAAACTCAATCAATTGTGTATGTCTATTCTTTGAAGTGATACAGGGGATCTATTGAACCGTAGAGCCATGAACTTTAGATATTTGACTGATTCAGAAATGTATTGATTTATTAATTATTATGATTTATTGATTTATTAATTGGCTAATCAAACAACCAATTAAGTAAAAATCTTTTCCTTCATACGAAGGTGGTGCCCCTTATTACGAGAGCTATTTTCAATATCTATAATATCAATATATAATCCGTTACACCCACTTGAAGAGCTGTGTGACTTCCTTGGAGAACCCTCTGACATCTGTGATTAGAAATGGGTTCTGAATGAACATGGTGAGCTGCTGTCCAAAGCTGAAACTGTCAAAGCGTTTGCTGAAGTTGACAATCAGCTTATCAACAAAGTCAACAAAGGCAGACACATCTCTCTGTCCCTGAACCTGGTCCTGCAATGCTGGGAAGTGGACACAGTCTCCCTGCAGGTCTTCGCGGAACAACTCAAGTTTCCTCTGAAAGGAGCGCACAGCTGTTATCAGTTCACAAATAGAATTGTTCTTGCCCTGTAGCTTCATATTTAGTTCATTCAGATGTGAAGTGATATCAACCAAAAATGCCAAACTATCAATTTTTTTCTCATCTTTTAAAAAGAGAGAAAACTGTGTTGCCTTCTGACTCTTCAGCTCTGCCAAAAAATCTGCTATCTCCCTTCTGATGGACCAAAACCGCTCAAGAACTCTGCCTTTGCTGAGCCATCTCACATTGTTGTCCACCAAAAGATCATCAGCGCTTGCTTCAACATCTCTGAGGAATTCCCTGAGCATACGATGCTGATAGGAGGAGGAGGCCCTGAGAAAATTTATCATTTTCATAATTGTGTTCATCACCTCAGCATGCTCATCTGACAGAGTGGAACAGAGGACTGACTGGTGGATTATGCAGTGGTATGCAATGAGCTCAGGATTCTCTTTCCCCTGTCATGGCTGGGGCTCCATCTGTCGTTATGGAAACCACTTGTTTTGGCTCTATTCCTCGCTCTCTTAACATCTCCTTAATGGCCTGGTAGATGTCCTCTCCTCGTGTACTGATCTGAAGGGAAGTAACACCTAACAGGTCCTCACAGAATTTCTTCTGATCTTTGTTGAAGAACCTAACATAAACTAACAACTGAGCATTGTCAGACACATCAGTGGACTCATCTACTGCTAAGCCTACACATGGTGCTTCATGGATGGCTTCTTTCAGCTGGGCTAGTACATCCTGTGTTAATACCTCACTTTTCTTTGTGGCTGTTGATGCTGACATAGGTATTTGCTAAATTTTGTTGCACAGCTCTTCCTTTTGTTTCCCCTCATATAAAGTCTCAGCTACTGCACTCATGCACTCCTTGACAACCCCCCCATCAGTAAATGGTTTTTTGTGTTGACCTAAAATCCAAGCAACTCTGAGGGAACATTCATGAGCACGTTGTTGGGCAGTGAATGAGTGGGTCAAGATCCTGGTGGACTGGTCATACTGGGCTGAGACCGCTTATTTTTTGCGACCTCAGCTCAGACTTGAGCGGGTATGCTCGGTCAAAATCTCTGTGTTTAGTGTCATAGTGACGCTTCACATTGCCACTTTTAATGAGCGCTACAGTCTCTGAGCATATCAGACACAGTGGTTTTGTGCTGCCTGAGGGAAGAATGAACAGAAATGAGTCTGTTCATTCCGGATTGAAAGCTGTATTTTCGCTATCAACGTTTCTTTTCTTAGATAGCGCCATTTGTGTTTTTTTTTCTCCGACTCACTCTCGCGCTCTCCCTGTTGCGTCTGATCCCCCTGTCGACTCGCTCTCAGAGCGTCTATTTCTCTCCCTGCTCCCGACTCAATCTTATGATGGTGTGTTGATCTTTTTCTCTCCCTGTCTTCAAATCACTCTTCTGATCGTCTTCTCTCTCATTACTTTCTTTTTCGTTCTTTCTGTCTTTTTGTCGGCTTGTTATCTGTCATTCACCTCTTAATTTTTTGAATATACTGCCGGGAATGCAGAGACATGATTGGCTCAGTAGCATCACGTGGGATGATGTAACTCGTACGCAATTGGTCAACCTTTCTAGTGTCAACGGTCGTAAACACTAGACGCGCCTGTTAAAAGTATCCAGTCAAATTAATCTACCGTAACAATAAATGGATTATAGCTCCGAGTCCGTACAGGATTTCCTCTGGGTCCGGACCCGGACCGCGGTCTGCCAGTTACCGACCTATGCTGTAGATAAAGTATTAGTTAGGGCTCCGCTGGCTTAGTCCACTACTGCTTAGAGAGTGTAATTCAATCACTGACCATACACAAGTGAAATGTAAATTGATGTACTGTTTACCATAAAGCAGAAAAATTACGGTGTTTCACAATTCGGTTATTAGTGAATGAAGCAGATCCACACATCATTTTTTGAAGAATATTTGTTTACTCATTAATGAACAATAGGCTAAACAATAACTTCTGAACATAAATGATTATAAATGATTAATTAAACATGTTAGGAGTCTACTGAACAGGACTGAGTTGCCTTTGATCTCTAAATGATGCATGTTCCTGTACATCTGGGGTGCATGTTGCTGCAGATGTCAGAGGTAGGTATGGTATGGCAGTTGAGCATCATGATGGCCCTGCTGCATCATAAACCAGCCCTGGCCTCAGGTCCAAAAGGCTCCTTCCAGGGTCAAGTCTTGAAGTAGGCTCGGTAAAAGATGAACAACACGTACACTGAAAAGTAAATCATGACGTAGACACACTGGAAAAACTGGTGTTTCACACTACAGATGAAGCCATTTCAAAGTTCCCGTGTTTCCTTGATGGCTCCTTGACTGGTCCTTGGCTGGCCGATAATGGAAGCAGGGGGATAATGCGATCCCCCACCGATAACGTGGTCAATGAGGCCCCGACTGGAAACGCCCATAAGTTGCCTGAGTGAAAACCAGCTGCAATGCCTCATTTGTCCACGGGGAGGAGCAGTGTGTTTAGACCGGTTTAGACCCACTGCTCATAGAAAAGATTAGGCTGTCCAACGATTAAAAAAATTAACTGGATTTACCACATTACAACCCTGTGATTAAACCTGATTAAAATACTACGCTAAATATTATATATACTTATATTAGCCTACTTGTTTTACTTCTATTCTTCTGTATAAAGTAGCCTAATGAAGGATACAATATAGTTAATCCATTAGAAAGTAAGGATGCAATTGAAGCTGCCGTCTGACAGGACACCGTGTGTCACAGGAAACACTCGCGGACACTTAATAATTCCTCTGACTGATCACTGATCACTGTCACTGTCAAACCAAGAAATAGCCCATGAGACAAACCCAGTCTAGTGATTTAAAACAGGACGCGCTATTAAATACGTAGTATTAATATTATATGGGTTCCGACCATTTGTTTGTGTATTATTTTATCATTATTAAGGCAAAATAACTCAATTTATGTCCATGGACATTATAATGAATAGGATATAGGCTTAATATTAGTTTACATCCAGCGTGCTGCGTGGACTTCATTACATCTGCTGCACCACTGTTACCACAATTATCAAATGCTAAGTTTCTACAGTCTGTGACTGTGACCCTCATAAAAGTAATATTTTACAAATCTGCATTATATAAACTAACGAAATTCGTTAAAGCAAGTCATTTAGCGACTTCCAAGTCATTCAGTTAAACTAAGTCTGTTCTATAGCCGCTCCGCTGGAGAGGCTGTGAGCGTGAATGAAATCAGTGCGTGTTTTTTACACAAGTATCTGTAGTAGGCTACTGCATGACTCAGGCATGACTCAGAAGAACATGCTTGTACTTTTTAATCATAGTGAGTTTTGTTAATTGATCGGCTGTGTTGTGTTACCGGCGCAGCACGCGTTGCACTCACATTACTCAGGTAATGTGAGTGCGTGGGGACGGGGGGCATTCGCTTTGAAAGACAATGGGACAGCACTGTAACCATCCCCCTCAACCCATCACCTTCGAGCTGGACACCTCCCCCACCGAGAATCAAGATCAAGATACTGTCTGTGCCCCCACTATATCCAGCACATATGCTACTGTATGTGTGATTGAGTTTTCATTTTTACATCTTTTCTAAGTGAGTGAGGGGTGTAGTTGTAGATGTGTGTAGTGCCCCCACTCTGTCCAACACGTATGTGTGGTTGAGTTTTCAGTTTTACACCAATAGTTAATTAACTAGTTAGTTACTGTAATAATAATAACAAATCTGAATTTAAACTTAATTTGTCTGACTTATATTAATCTTTTTCATATAATTAATGCTCATTAAACTCTGTCTGGCTCATATCTGTCGCGGCATCTGAGCGCTCTTTCTCAGCCTTGCGCAGGCTGAAAACACTATTCTGATTCTGAATCTCTGTGTGTGATTTGTGTGACAATGGAACCAAATGGCCCATTAAGCCCAAACAAAAAGTTGAGCAATGATAATGCTAATAAGGTGGATGGGCTTACCTGGCTTAAAGCATGCACTGAATAGACCAGGGTTGGCTGGCACAAATGCGCTGTATAATTGCACATAATCAAATACAGTCCTGTGGTCTGTTTTTGTCATTTCGTATTTATCTGAGCCTAAAAGTAAAATATGAAAAGGCTTTTTTTTTTAGTTTTTTGTGTTAGATTCAAAACAAATAACAAAATAATCAGTAGTCAGTAGGCTATTTAATTTTTTGATTTGATTCAATGAATTTCGGATGACTTATCAGTAAAAATTCATAAAACATCAGAATGTTGGCTAGTTTGTGACAGAAGCGCCATCTCCTGGTCAAACCCTGTATTACAATGAATAGGTGGGTTTACAGGAAAAGATAGACACGCCCAGGAGAAGGAGGGGGTCACTCCAGCTGCTGGAACTCAGCTGGAACTTGGCTGGGAGTCGGCTACCATTCAGCTGGCATTCAGCTTGGAGGGGAACTTTGAAGTGGCTACTACTGTATGTTGATATTTTATAATTTACTTCAGATAGAAACACAGATGATACAAACCTCTGTTTCTTCTCTCCTACTTCTCATCATCTGAGCAGCTCACACTGGCTCCTCTGAGGAGGCAGACACTCTGCAGCTGCCTCAGCAGACATGATGCTGCTGCTGCTGCCCTTAACAAAACCAAAATCAAACTATCAGTTATGAAGAGAGCAGCAACAATTATAATATTCACCCTATTACGCCCCGCCCATTTTTAACAGCCTTTTTTCTTCCGCATTGTGTTGGAACTTCCGGCCAGCTAGTTCCGGTTAGCGAGTGTGAGGTACCTTAAGATGGACGTTACCTGGGCAGAGACAAGCGATGCTGTTCGTAGTAGTGGAGGTGAAATGTTACTACACCCTAGTCTAATAACGGAGTGGATGGACGACATGAGGAGATGGCCCCCTGTGATGTACGGCGATATTTTTAATTATATGGTTTTATCTGTAGGCGTAGACGGGGCTTTGATGAAAAACTTTAAAAGCACCGAAGCATACCAGTACCTGCACAGCAGAAAGGTCGGTCGCGTCCTGCTGCATAAACTGGATGCTAAAAAGTTATTTTTAAAAGCATGGTTTTGATGTTGAAAATGTGTTTCTCATTTCTTTACATCATCAAGATGACCACAACAAATGTTAACAAATATTGGTTTAATTACTTAATAAATAAGTAATATTTATTACATTTGAATGCTTAAAAAGCTGTGTCAGCTGTGTCTTTATGCACCAGGTCATAACAGTTAAACACTTTTCAGAGTGGACAGTGCAGATCAGTACATTTTGTAGATTTGTGAATGAGCACTAAATGTACAGTCAGGTTTGGTACTGATGCAGGACAAATGAAAAATAATGACAACAGTTTTGTGTATGGTACACTTTTCAGAATGGACAGTGCAGATCAGTACATTTTGTAGATTTGTTAATGAACACTGAACATGAGTAAAAATGAACAATAACCAAATGAACTAGGCTAACTGAACTGATTTAAAATGGGTTAAAACTTATTCGTCATTGTCATGAATGATGTCACCACGAACACAGGGCAGCACAAACTCTCAGAATATTGTCAAATTTAGATGCAAGGCTAATTGGGACTGTTTGAGAGAGAACTCTAAAGTTCTTCAATCTGCGAATGACCCTTTCAACATGGACACGCACATTGGCAATGCGTCTTGTGTTGGTTGTGTCCTCCTCTGAAAGCTGCATGCCTTTTTTTGTAAAAGCTGGCAGGACTAGCTTGACCCTTCTTTCAGTGAGAAGATCTTGAATGACAAAGCCCCTATCAGCCATGACCTCATCACCTGGACGCAGGTATTCCAGAAAACCAGAATTTGCAGTGATGAACTTGTCACTGCACCTTTCTCCATATGCAGGTGATACGAACATGATAAGGCCACAAGGTGCAATTGCTACCAGGAACTTGATGGTATTTTGTCCATAGTAGTGGCTGTAAGACTCGCCTCTGGAATCAAGGTTGTGGGGCTTCTGAAGGGGTGTTTCAGAGCAGTCGATGACACAGGTGGTTAATGGATAATGCTCGTTAAAACACTGTGGCATTGTTGCCCTAATAGTCTCCCTGGGTAGCCAAGGGATGTAAACCCGCATCCTCTCCTCCATGACCTCTAACCAGTAAGAAATTACCTTGCTGACGAAGGGCTGTGACACCTGAAACCTCTCTGCGATGTCATGTTGAAGTAGGTTCAGACGAAGCTTCATGAGAGTCATTAAGACCTGATCCCATGGATGAATATGAGAGCTGTTAGTGAAATCACGGGTTAGGTCATCAGCCAAGGAGGTGAAAGCATCCAGATGCAGCCCAGTGTAGAGAAGGCTCAAGTTGTCATTTCGCACAAACTCTTGATATTTTGCAGTACTCGCTGAGCACTGGGTTGCCTGGTCACACAGCAGAGGTTGGAGAAGTAAAGGTCTTGCAGCATAGTCGTGATCGGTCATGCATTGATCTTCCCACTGTGTTCCGATGTCGCGATGTCCATCACCGTCGGGCTCGAGCTCAGGCTCAGCCTCAGCAGCATTGCTGGTTGATGATACCTCTATGAAAATAATGACTCGGTTAAAACTAAGATTTATCCGTGTTGTCATGGCTTAACTAAGGTTAACACTATTTTAAAGCATTTACTCCTAAACTACAATCGTTTAAAACTGTGTTGACAAGCAGTCGATAACAGAATGTTACCGCAAATGTAGCTAGCTGCTAACTCGCGTTAGGGCAAAGTATGTTCTGAGAACTTACCTGATTGCCTAACAAGCTGTCGTCGCGGACGTCGCACCGGAGCTTCATAGCCAAGCCATTTCTCAGGATACGGGTGTTGGGTAGTAGGTCTACCATCCACAAAATGAAATGAACAGACATAAGGCTTTTTTGGAGGGTTTTTTAAGTTAAGTGCCCTCAGCCAAAGACGCCGGTCTTCCTCAACGCTGGGAGGCGGATGTAGATGAAAAGTTGGCCCACAGCATTCAATTCGCTTCTTCCAGTGAGTAAAACACTCTTGCTGAAGAGACAATCTTCTCTTACTCCAATTATTATGGCAACCACGGACTGCACAAATGATACTAGTCATTTTACCTGACTTCTTTCTACCCTTGATTTCAATGTTAGCTAATGACTCGGCTGCGCCACCGGAAGTTCTAACACAAAATAAACAAGATGGCTCCGCCCTTGTAACCATGGAGAATAGGGTAAATAAGGAACAAACTTAGCATTAGCTACCTTAGAGACAGTTGATGAACCAGACTACATTACACTAGCAACATACATTTTGGTCAATATTTTTACAATTGCACAAAAACCCAAATGTCACAGGTGTTTGCCAGCAGTGCTCATAAAATCCAACAGAAATGATCAATGTGAAGTTGTTAGCTTGGCTACTGTGTTCAGCTTGTTCATTTTCAACTACTAGCAGTTAGCTAACGTTAGCATCAGAAAGCTAATAACTGTTATACTATTAGAAATACGTTACTAATAAGTAGTTTTTTTGTTTTTTTTATCAAAATCCCATTCAAAAAACGTACTGAGTTTTAGAAGAGGGACCCTGAAGTGCTAGAAGCGCTAACGGAGTTCCGGGTTTACTGGTTTACTGACTCTTGTCTCACACAACACCAAAACTTTTCTTTCGCTATATTGCGAAATGCCCGGTCCAATACCTTTAGATGCCTACCCTAATCAACTTACCTGAGCAGGACCGTGTGGCTCCATTCTGGTTTTCCTCCCTCTGAGTCGGTGCCAGTGTGTGCTATGGAACTATTATGATGTGTGCCCACTGAAGTTAAGCACTCAGATTGTGGCTGCTCTTTGATTGGATGGTAGGTTGGCACATGGGTGGTAGAGTGCCAGTAGGCACTCTAATGGTTGGGCACCGGGTTGATTGGCAAGTCAGTAAGCAACATGCTGATTGGCTATTCATTCAGCCGTCAAAACAGGGTCAAAATTCGTACTTGGAACTTGAGTTTTGTAAACTTAGTTTTACACGGGCACAAAATATTTTTACCCCTTATTTGATCCCATACACACGCTGCTGTATATGAATGACTATTTGCTATATTTTTATCTGAACACCAACAAATAAGTGTTTCCGCCCAGTCTCATACTGGGGACCTTTCACATGTTGGGCAAATGTGATAACCACTACACTACAGAAACAACATAGTTTAGATCATGTATGCATGTAGTCAAACAAAAAAGGAAAGAAAAGAGCCAAAACCCAGACATTAATTCTAAAGTTTTATGAAACTGTGAGACAAAATCATTCACATCAAATGTTGCTATCCTGCAGTCATTGTTGTTGACAACTCAGTCACCTCAGCTTTAGTTGGTAAGGGCTTATAGTTCATTTTTTTAAAAAGTCCATCATCTATTTATGTTTGCACCATTTACCTACAGGTTTATATCTTCACTGTATTACTCTGTTGGACAGGAGGAACAGGCATGCTGAGCTGCCATTTGTTGTGACCTTAAAAGTCAGAATGTTGTCTGAAATTAGTTATACATAACCAGGGGCCACATGTTGGTTATGGGCAAATGTCTGAAAGGGTTAATTGAAGTATGAGTACCTATAGCTGCAGGTGTCTCCAATGATCTCTTCAGTCTCATTTGCTGTTGGCTGTCCTCACTGCACTCAGCTGAAAAGTAAATACATTGTCTGGCCAAAATAAAAGTCAGGTTTTGGCTCCCAAGACGGCACTTTAGCACACAGCTTTCAACAATTGGGACACCACTGACACATGATACATTGCTGAATGGAGACCTGAACATTCATATTAAAAGGAGTGACTCCAAAGCTGTTGTGATGGCCAAAAGTGAACTCAAGTGTGAGAATCACACAAAATTGCCAGAGTTGACTTTGTTGCTTGAAGTCTCACTAACATTAGCAGACTGAAGAGCAGGTGAGGCAGAAGAAGAGCAGGGAAAATGCTTGGGTGAAAAAACTGTCCAAAAGTCAAAAACAATGCAAATAAAAGGTATATAATGGATCAGGAAATAATCAGCTTCCAAACAAACAGGCTGATGTCATACACGAGGAAACAGGTTAATCTAGCAGTAAACTGAATAATGACAGGATGTAAACAAAACTGAAATGCATGAAGGTAAGTAACTACAAAATTAAACAGGAAGTGAGCTTAACCAAAGTCCATATGAGTTGTCACAGCTGTAGAGTTTTGAACATGTAAATGAAGCCACTCATCACCATGGTAACTCTCTAGATAATGTCTCAGTATCTGAACTACCTATTTCTGACCATCCTTGTGTGTTCTCTAAAACCAACCTTAATAAAGGGACATTTTGGTTCAAAAGAGAATCCTAGATGACAAGGCCGAAACAATGTTTTCTAATATTATGAGATTGTAAGCCATACAGCTGTGACTGTACTTTAAATAACATGGTTGAACATTTCAACAATGCATTGTCATCTGCCTTCAATACTGCTGCTCCACTAAAACTTAAAAATAAGTTGACTGACTGAATCTCCCCATGGCTAAACAATAACAGTGTTAATGAGATCAAGACAATATGTCAGGCAGCAGAAAGAAAATGTAGAAAAAACTAGACTCACAGTTCACTGTCATATATACAAAGAAGCCTTTCTGCATATAACAAAGCAGTACATCTGGCAAGAATTATTACTTTTACAAGATTCCAGAGAACACTACACAGTTCTAGCACTACTCGGCTCGACTCGATACCAGGAAGGACAATTTCCATTACTATAGTACCTACTCAACGTGAGCGGGGTTGTCATAGCATGGCTGTGCTAAACTGCTGTGACTTTGTTTTATACGCAACACAAACACATAAACAATGGAGGACATGGAGGCAATGGTGTACTTGCTGCTGTACAGTATATGGCTTTTGTCAACCACAAAGCAAGAAAATGTTTGTTAAAAAAAAGGTTTGATTCTTGTGTGGGACGGCTAATGACTCGGACCAATCAGTGGCCAATCTGTTGACGTCACATTTAGTATCGGCCCGGCTCACTTGGAACCTCAGCAGAGCAGGTACTAAAAAAGTACCAGGTACTATCCCTGATGGAAACGCAAAAAACGAGTCAAGTCGAGTAGTGCTAGAACTGTAGGCCTATAGTGGAAAAGCCCCAATTGACTTTCATTAGGCTGGTGCCTCGCACACACAAAATACACATAGAAATTAATAAAATATTATTTGGAGTTGATTTATAATGAATGCTGAAAGGGGGTTAGAGACTAACAGGCATATTTTACGAGCAAATACTATTTATTTCATAATTATTAAGCATGATCTAATTAATTTATATTTAATATGTTTAAGTAGATTTTCTTTAGATATAAGGAGGGGGTGGCGTCTGCTGCAGGGCGGTAAGTTAGCTTTAGTTTGATAGCAGCATTTATTTCTCTGATAGTACAGTAGCATGTGTTTTAGTAGTTAGTATGATAATAAGCCTGGTAGTATTTAACAAGGTGTTTACACCAAATGTGATTAAAGCCAAAGTCAAAGCAGAGGAGTAGCTTAGTCTATGTATAAATTACATTAGCATCATTGCTAATGCTACTAGCTTCACAGTAACTAACCTCTATTCTAACACCAGTGATACATGTCACGTTAGTAATGTTGTTTATTGACATATTTAAAAGATCTGAGAAGAAAGCTTCATACAGCAGCCTACTCTGACATTATTTATATTATTAATATCAGTTAGTTTCATCCTGTTACGTAAGAAGAGAAAAGAGCAGATAGACGGGAGGAGTAACTTCACACAGTGGAGTGTTATTCAGAGGGAAATAACATGATATATGTCTCCTGTAGTAAATAACATATTTATACCAAGTTTACAGGTAATATGTCTGATATTATTTATTTGTCATTACTATCATGGTGTAGCTCTGTTCCTGGTGGGGGAGGAAGAGGCAGAGGTCAGAGGTCAACCAGTTCAATGAGCCTGAAACCAGGAGAGTTACAGGTGAGCAGACGCTGAAGGCTCACAGACTTACAGCTGAGTAAGTATGTTGCTTTGCTTGCTTGTATTATTTCATAAATCCAGATTACATCAGTGTAACAGCATTACCTCTGAACTGACACTGACTCTACATTTCATGTGAAAACTGCATCTGATCATGATGAAATCTGACTTATGAACATTAATGAAATGTTAACATATTTCTCATTTCAGGAGATAATTCAGGACCTGGACCTTGAGCAGTCTCATCAGCTGCTGCACTGTCTGATGAGAGACCCAAGCATGATGTTCAACCTAGTGTCTTCATCACCTGGAGACCTACAGCATCACCTCACCCTGTCTTCATCACCTGGAGACCTACAGCATCACCTCACCCTGTCCAGGGTCAGCCAGCCTGTTGTTTCTGCCAGAGATGCAGATTCCCTCCAACATGAAGCACTTAGAGACAGAAGAGTAGTGATACCAAGCTGCTGTGTGTGGAGATCTGTCACACAGACTGTATTTCCCTAATTTTATACGTTTTTCTTATTCACTTTGTAGGTTTCAACTTATTATTATTTCATTGTTTGCTGAAATTTTAAAATAAATATGGAAAATAACACATGGGTGTTTGTAATAACCTTTTTTAATTTATCATTGCAGAGTAAAATTACTTAATCTATGTATTATTATCAGTATACAACAGAACAATCACAATATCAGTAGATATTATCCCAGCAAACACATAACGTTCCGGTGACCTTCCCAAAACATTCCCAACAAGTTTTCTATTGAACATTCCCTAAAGAACGTTTTAAGAACGTTGTATAAATGTTAGTGTCTAACGTAACATTCCCAAAACGTTCTAATAACCAGATGAAATAACGTTTTTATAAAGTAATTTTTAGAATGTTCCCCTAAAGTTCCCATTTGGTAGAATTTTGGGTAACCTTCCCACAACGTTCTGAGAAAGTTCTATAAATGACGGTTTTGATATAACATTCCTAAAACGTTCTAATAACATGATAATTGTAACGTTATTTGAGGGTAATTTTGTAACTTTCCCCAGAGGTTCCTGCACCAAGAGACAACCTCGTACCCTCTGGACTTTTCTGACCGCGCGCACAAGCGCACAGAGGAGCGCCCTTTTAAATCACCGACTGCGCATGCGTGAGCAAACAAACATGGACGCCTTCGAGGAACTCCTTACATCTGCTGCACCGCTGCTATCACAATTATAAAATGCCAATTTTGTTGTCTGTGACTGTGACCCTCATAAAAGTTTTTTTTTTTTTTTTTTTTTTTTTACAAATCTTAATGATATAAACTAACGAAATTCGTTATAGTAAGTCATTTGATGATTTAAAACATTCAGTAACTAAGTTTATTGTACAGCAGCTGTGCTGGCGCCGCGGCTGTCAGCATGAATGATAAATTATATTTTTCCCGTTCTTTTAGGATAGTATCCTAAATAAATAAGTAACCTTGTTAAATACAGGATAATACATAACCTAAATAAATAAGTGCTGTTCAATTTCGTGTTTGTATTAGGCAGAAGATGATGAAGAAGGCGACGGGTTAGAGAACATTGACAGAGAGAGAGAGAGAGAGCGGGAGAGAGAGAGAAAAGCCTGGGCATAGTTTTGCAACAATGGTTGCTGACATGTTGGCCAGCCTCCCAAATCGGGAACGCTTGGAGGCGCAGATGATGGAGATATATCAGTTGCTCCATCAGAAACAGATGAGAATGTTCGACCAGAATAAAGAATAGACAGTTAAGTTAATAACAAAATTCATTTTCAAAGAACAGTTTTATATTTACGTTATGTTATTTATATGTATATTTACAGTTATATGTTTTTTATTTACAGTTATGTTATTTACAGTTATATGTATATTTACAGTTATATGTTTTATATTTACAGTTATATGTTATTTACAGTTATATGTACTGTATATGTTATTTACAGTTATGTTATTTACAGTTATATGTATATTTACAGTTATATGTTTTATATTTACAGTTATATGCAAAAGAACATAAATCACACAAAAAACCTTAAATAAATAAATATTTTTTAAATTCAACTGTTTAAAAGACCCCTCCTTACAATGTCTTGCCATTCTACACGTCCTGTTGGCGTCTGAAAGCAGCTTGTCAGATTTAGCCTCATGTTTAGTGCAGCCCTAGTATAACAAACAAAGAAGCTCTTCTTCAATGTGTTTTGGCATTTTTCTTTCCGTTCACAGGCGCGCAAAGCAGAAAAGTATATGTGGAACAAGACGCGCCCCCGTCTGAGCGCACATGCACACGTCTGAGCGCACACGCACACGTCACGGACGCACAAAGTATAACGGCCACAGGCGCCAGAACACCAACCGTCAAGACATTAAGCCGTTAGAACACGATAAGGTGAGTAACATTAAAGTTAATTATATCCAATTTCATCTATCGTGTAAAGTTCCTATCTGCCTTATACTATATGTAATATATAATATGTCGAACTATTGTTCATGTGTAAGCTAAGACACGGGGAATTACTGGCCTGTTTTCTAGGTTTAACTACATCGGTTAGCTAGTTAGCTACCCCCCAGAGGGCCAAAAAAAACAAACTTGCTACAAGCCGAGGGCCGGACTGGCTCAACGTTTATTAAAACATATTGAAATTATTGCAACAGCAAAACAAAACAACAAAACAACAACCAGAACAAAAACGAACTTCCCTCAAAGAAAAATCACATGTCCTGTACATTAAATGAATAAAGCAATATTTTGTTGTGGCTCTGTCAGTAACTTAAAAAGGAGAACATTTTTAACAGGCAAACAGCAAACAAGTAAATGTCCTTTAAAAAGGACATTTGTGTTTACAAATAACAACCATTATTCACCGTTAATAACAAACTACTTTAGCGCAGGTGTGATTACAAGAGTTACTGAGGTCAACAACCAGTTTCAACAGCTTAAGAAAACATGTTACTAAAATATAGTGTCTGTATTCAAAGATCTGTAAGTCCTTTTATACTTTATACACCAATCGCAAGTGTTGACCATTCAGGCTTCATCTGTAAAGCTGAAAAGACCAAACAATGCCTATATTCTGGATGACAACTCATGCTGTGAGGTTATCGAGACTTCACCAGACCAGGCTGAAAACGGGGAGCCTGTCTACATTTGTCGTATCTTCAGCCAGACAGCACCATTTTTCACAAGTCCTTGCAATTCAAAGCTGATCGGATGCTTTAAGAGCCAAGCCAGCAGGAACATCTGTAAGATCCCCAGAAGGAGACTGAACAGAAGAGCAATCCTGGTTGAGAGGGCACAAAACAAATATGTCTTCATGGCAATCCTTCATGAATTGTAGTTTCATTACAATTGTAGTTTCATAGTTTATTGAGCTGGAATGGGTATATCAAAATGTAGTATCAAACAAAGAGAAGCAAGACCAATCACAAAATTCCTATAAGAATGAGAACAACAAAGTTATTGACCACCATGCCTCCCATTGCCCGAGGAATGATCTCCAAGCCCATTAGGCCCATAGGGTTAGTTCCTCACTCGTGCACCCAAGAACAATTTGTCCAGCAACTGAATGACTCATTTTTGGGCTTATTATATCTGCTGATTGTATTTCATCTATTTCTTTCTTTCTTTATGTTTTGTGCTTTCATTATTAAGATGATGCCAAAAAAAATTTCTGTTGTGGAGTTTCTTCCGGAAAAAACTGTGGAGGCAGTTCCTTCCTCGTGGGTAGAGGAAACAATCAATGTAAGTACTCTTGTTCCTGGTAAGCACTTATAACACTAAGTTAAAGAAAATGTTATACTGTTAAGCCTGGATCTGTTGTCCGCTGTGTCAGCTAACTTTTACAGTATACAGATAATGTAAACACAACAGCAGGAGTTTGCCATGTCTCTATCAAATAAAGCAATGATAAAAAAAAAATTCTTAAAAAAGAAACATAACTAATGTTGTAATCTCTATTGTAACCCCACAGGGAATGTATTGCTACTGGCCCTCAAACAACATTAGAAAACGGATCATCAGTGGGGAAAACCCTGATAAAAACTGGACACAATACAGGGTCAAGGTTTTAAAAAACACAGGTAAATTATTAAAAATCCAATATGTAGCCTAGTACACATTCTAGCAAATTAAGATGCACAAAGCCAAATCTAATAAAATGTGGGCAGTATATTAACATGTAACCAGCTAAAAAAATTTTAGTTAAGCATTTTCCATACCATCCAAGCTTTTTCTGATTTGGCTTTGTAATTATGCTTTGTAATTATCTTTTTATATTATTATATCTCATATTGTTATATGAATAATGTTAACAGCGACCTATGAAGAGGCGGTGAGGTTCATGAGGCTGATGGATGACACCTCCAATTACGATACGGACCACCTGAGAGAAAGGGAAAGCAAGAGGCAAAGAAAAATGCCAAAAAAGCTCAGAGAGGGTACTTGGAACATACATAAGTGCTTAAATACCACAGAAAAGTGTGTTGTTAACCACCCTGCCTGTATTTATACCTCTACAGTTATTATGCCAATTCACTTTACACAGTCTTTAACAGATAACATGACAAAGAGAAGTAGAGAGTGTTTCAATTAGGGATAGGCATCAATTTTCGAAGATCAATAACTGAATGTTCAGGATATTATTAACCTACTGAAACTAAACTTGAATGGAAAGTAAGGCAGTTTGCGTTATACCCACACTGCTTCCTTATCGATTATTCGATAATTGATCGTTAATTCTTGTAATCATTGAAAACCATCATGTAACATAAAAATCTTAATTCCTCTTTTTTCTGTTGCACCAAGGCTCCAGTAAAGACAAACAAGAAAAACAAGTTGAGAAAGGGATTAGGTGGGAGACCGACTCAGAAGGTAATCTATTGAAAATCTTCTGACAGGCTAAGTGATGCCAGTGGGTAAGTCACAATGCAAATTAGTGACATTTAGTCCATGGGCCAGACGAGATGTCGGTACCACTCAAGGTGGCAAAGGTTGCTTATACTTTTTGGGAAGATACATGTCTCTAGTTAACATTTTTGTATGATAACCTTCCTGGAGTCACAGCTAAATTAGTATTATCAGTATTATTTTGTCATGTTTGGTATCATTTTCAAGGGGACAGTCTGAGCTTTCATTCAAGTCCTTTTATGAACACTTTGGACAAGTACAGCCAACCCTGGAGCTCTTTAAACTTTTAATCACACACATTTATCTGCCATTTCCGCCTAAGTCATCTTTTGTCTTTTAATCCTGTGGCATCAGGGAGCATCAGAGATACAAGATGTGAACACTGCAATACTGACATGACTCTAAGGATTCAGAAAATGTATAATTTACCCATATTATCTCATTCTGATGGGGTGACTTTCAGCCTTATTTCAGACATGGCGTTTAAAAAAAATAAATAAATAAAAAAATGTAAAGAAAGCAGACCAAACAGTAAGCACACCAAAGTCAGTGGGTTTGATTCACACTCATTTTATATTTGTTGAAAGAATGGCAACAATTTAACTATGAACAACCAACAATAAAGTATTTTGCAAACATCATTGTATGTACTGTACTATGGTAATAATACAAACAAAATCTAATAATTATATGATAATAGCCTAACAATATCAACCTTCAGATTCAACAGGACTCATCACTCAATCATGTCATCACTTTCTTCATCTGATTCCCCAAGTTCAAAGTTGGGCTGTGGATCACCAGCTTGCTTTTGGTTGCTGCAGGATTGCAGCCTACACATATCTGTGCAGGACAGTCCATTTGACAGGCATGTGCAATCTGGCAGTTTGCATGAACGCACACACTTGCATGAAAGCAGCTCTAACACCACTTCTGGTGCAGGTGGGGAACGCATCCAATGAATGGCCAACTTGCCATCATCGACAGTCCATCCATGCAGAGTTGGGCTCGGCACCACAGGAGAAGTTTGTAGACAGCTCTTCCAGATTGCTGCTTGATAGTTTGACCTTTGAACATGCATGTAAAGACAGTCTCTACATGGTGGCAGCTGGCTAGACTCAATTACTCCCCTTTTGGCACGGAACAGCTGGTGACGCAGTTCATTGACTTCACCTGTGCTGCTGTTGGCAGTATACATGCAACAGGTAAACTGTTCAATTTTCTGGAAAAGATCCTCTGTTACATTCCACGACTTTCCCAGTTGACTGAAGGTGTCTTGGTATGTGGTGTCCTTTTTCAGCATCTTCAGGGCTTTCAACTTCCCTTGCCCAGCGAATGCACTGACTGTATCACAGCCTGTGAATGCATGTAGGCCAATTAGGCCATCACACATGCCATATCCAATTGAGCCAACCAGTTTAGTGATGTCAACATAACGAGTACGATTCTGTGTTCCACATTTCTGATAAATAGGACAGGTGATGTCTTTCTGGAATGCAAGACAAAGCACCATGACATCAGTGTCTTCAGCTGTGATGATAACGGACTTTGAGCCTGCATTAGATGCATGCAGCAGTAAACATGTGTCCGCTTCCTCGTGCGTCGAGTGTAACTCTGTTACTTCCTCACACTTCTCCTTTGTCAGCTTGTAACAAGTTTCTTCACAGGTCATGTACAGAATTTTGCCATGCAGTAATTGTCTGTATTGTGGATGTTTCCATTCTGCCACTAGAAACTTGATGAGGCTACTCTTGTTGGAGGAACTACAGAGGAATTTCCGCCACTGTCTCACATAGTGTCCACCTACAAGGTCCTTGTGCTGGAGAGCGGAGTCTGCACCCCGCTTTACTCGTTCAGCATCTTTGATGGAAGTTTGGCGATAGACATCGAAAACAACATCTAGCCTGTCACTTTTCTCACCTTCTTGCAGGACCGACAGCAACGTTGACTTTGCCACCTGTGCAAAGGTTCTGTTGTCGCCATTCATTTTTTGAATAAGGCTCATCCCCTCAATGATGCAGGTAGATGGTGTTGGGATGTGTTCTGCTGGAGATATATTTTTTTCGAGCTCTCTAGCAGAGAGTTTTTCGCAAAGTGCCATCAGCATTGGCCAGTGCCCATGGCAACGGGCCAAGGGGGTGAGCAAGAACATCCTTCATATTAACATTTCGGCTTTCAGCCACAAGGATCATGTGGCTAAACAGATTTCTATCGGCCTTGAGAACAACATCTTGACCTTTCTTTCCATGAGATCTTTTTGTGTTGATATTAGAGAATGTTTTGAGGCCTTGTTTGGTCATCTTGTGAAGGAATTTTGAAGATGTTGGGTCCTCTTCTAGTCTTGATCGTCTAAATGTCTGGTAAGCCTCTTCCCCTATCTCAGAGGCTCTCAGGAGATCCCTGGTCACATCAGGAGGAGCAATGGAGCCAGTCGAGAGGCTAACCAGATCAAGGCCATTGGGGGCCATAGGATTGAGCCAGTTATTTTCCATAAGGTCAACAAGAGACTTGACATCCTTCTCATCTCTGATGATCCGTGAAGCCTGTAGATCTTGATGGGACAGCTTGGAGCTGCCTTGACCTATCAGGTCTCTCAGCTGAGGAACAAACATCTGTATTCAGCCGTTAGGTAATATGTGGTCACAGCTCCTGGCTTCAAACTGAATCCTTTTGTACCTCCAGCTGTCTGGGTGTCTTTGTTTACAGTTTCCTCAATGGCTTGGTCAACAGGGATTCGACCAAAGGGATTGGTGGAGCCCATCTGAACAGAGAAACAACCTTCCATGAACTCTTTCAACACATCTGGGTGTGTGGAGGGCAGTTGAGACATTTGGGCATAGTAGTAGGGAAGGTAGCGTGCATAATTTATTCTGTCATATGCAAAGCACCAAGGAATCATCGCCCGAATGCTCCCCAGATGAAGGATCCAATCTCCCTCTCTCGATGCCCTTATGAGCCCCAACAAGATTTCCACCATGTCCAAGTAAGACATCCAGAATGCAGAAAGACTGCCATTTCCATTTCTAAGAAACTCGCAGTATGCTTCGAAAAGCTCCAAGATGCAAGTACAAGGGCTGCTCTCAAGGACCTCCTTCAAAGCATCCTCTGACACCTCTTCCCCGAGGGTAAGAATTGACTTCTGTGTTTCCTCGAGGTAAACTCTGCTGGTTGGGTGGTTATCTTCCAACCAGGCCAGGAAACCATTCCATGCTAGCCGCATGAATGCCTCATACAGAAGCTTATGTAGTCGCACAGCCCTGTTGTACTTGCGACCATCCAATACACCAGCAACAGAACCTTCTGCTACAACACCAGATTCAATGCAGAGGTCTCGGAGTCCAGCGTCTTCAAAACGTTTCCCTAGTATTCCCAACATTGTGCAAATGGTGTGGAATACACCAAGTCTGGGAATGATGCTTTGGAACTCACTGTGTTTCCATACAATCTCAACAGCCTTTGCATAAAGAGCTTGGTCGAAGACACAAACAATCTTTTTCAGGCCTAACTGTTGCATGATCTTTAATGACTGGTTAAGCACCTCTTTGACTGTAGCCATTTGTGTTGCTGGAGCATTGATGGTGTAGAGCAGATGAGAGTGGTTGAAATTCGGGATGGGGGTGGGTCAATAATTATGGTGCAGGAGGTGGTTGTAACGAGGTGGTTGTAACTTGTGGGAGTTGAAAATGTTTCCTCTTTCTGTTTTGTCCTTTTATCAACATTTCAGCTATACTCATCAAGCTGGATCAGATCATCGAGAATCAGAATGAGATCCTGCAGCTGCTCCGGAGCATGCATTCAAGGACAGCGGAAGAGCATGATGATGTCGTCTTGAAAAAGCCATGCACTTCCAGGGAGGCATTAAAGGACCTTTGTACCACCCTGGAAGATATGGATTTCCAAACAAAAATGGTACAGTTCCTCCTTCCCTTCAAAATATTTTAGTATGTTGGAGCCAGACTGATATAACAGCCATTCGTATGTTTTTTCCTTTTTTCTTTATCATTATCATTATTATTTACAGCTCCATTACCTGAGGGGCCTTGGAGGAAGTTCCCTGGGTGCGGCGGTACGGATGATGATCCGAAAAGTGGCGACAAATAAAGTATGGGCAGGTTTTTCCCTGAAAGGCCGCAAAAATAAAGAGGCCTTTCAGGCCCTCAACATCTGCCAGTTGATAATAAGTAAGTGCAAAGGGCTCCCAAACAACTGGAGATGCCCAGTAAACCACACTGTCACATGCTTTTTGTAGAAGGTTCAGGACTGTGCCATTATAAAATTAAATTGTGGACATTAATTGCTTAATAGTCACCTGATTCCCATCCAGTTCAAACCCTACTGGAATCTTGTAACCCACGGGATTCCTGAAAAACAGGCAGTCAGCCTCAAACTCACATATTCGTGCACCCACAAACATACACACTCTCTCTATGGATCTCTGTAGATTATTCACCTCATACTGTTTTAACGTTGGCCTTTTACCTAATTGTTTGTTTATTTAGGTGCTTGCCAGAAGAACTTCAAAGTAAAGCAGACAGACGTGGAGGATGCAATTGCCACAACCCTCAAATTTGCACCCCATCGAGGAAAGAAGCAGGTGTGTGTGTGTCTGTGCGCATGTGTGTTTGTGTTGCGTACAGTTGTATTAATTTGAAAATACTGTCCTAAACTCCAGGTCTTCAGGTACGTAAATTGCTGTTTTGCTTTATACAGTAGTAGCCACTTCAAAGTTCCCCTCCAAGCTGAATGGCAGCTGACTCCCAGCCAAGTTCCAGCTGAGTTCCAGCAGCTGGAACGACCCCCTCCTTCTTCTGGGCGTGTCTATCTTGTCCTCATTCATTGTAATATAGGCCATGACCAAGAGATGGCGCTTCTGTCACAAACTAGCCCACATTCTGAAAGTCTATGAATTTATACTGATCGGACTTTCGAAATTCATCGAATCAAATCAAAACATTATATAGCCTACTGACTGATTATTTATTAGTTTGGAATCTAACACAAATATATTTCAATTTTAGGCTCAGATCAATAATACGAAATGGGAAAAGCGGGCCACAGGACTGTAGGTTTTAAGATGATGGAAAGTGAGCCTTGTTGATATTTTTTTTAATGTTTATTTTTAATTCATTTTTCAGTTGAATTATATTTAAAGACCAAGGAAATCCACTGTTTAAAAAAAATCACTAAATGAGTGATGTTTCCAAAGTTAATGAATAATAAAAGTCGTGTTGCTGATTACCGCTTGAAGTGACGCTGAGGTCTTAAAATATTTTGAGAATGTCTTTTTTTGTATGATAGTGTGAAGTTTGTTGGAATAAAAGATTTTCTAACATGATTTTTTCTATTTTACAGGGGGGTCAAGTGGCAGACCAAACAGAAAATCAAGAAACACGGCTTGATTACTGACGCAGGCGATTTGTGCTGCTGGCTGCTAAAAAGCATCTTGCTTTTGTTTCCCTGAAGTTCTTGTTTTTTTTACTTAGTTCGCATTTTTGCATGGTTTTTCGCAGTTTGCTATTTTGTTTTTTGAAAATAAATTGTTTAATAATCACAAGTTGACCTCCTTATTCGATTAATCGTTGCTCGCTCTAATAATGTTAACAATTAATCCCTGATCTATCACATTTATAAACTGACGGATTGTATGTAACCAGAATTCAATGTTAGACATTATTTAATGAAAAGTTCTTAGTTTGACAACTAATTGACTTGCATTTATATAGCGCCTTTCCGACTCCTTAAAGCGCTTTACACTACAAGTCATTCACCGCAGTCACACATTGATGAGCAGGGGCACCTTGATGGGTTAAGTGTCTTGCCCAAGGACACATCGACATGTAGAAAGGAGGAGCTGAGAATTAAACATTTTGGGAACGTCGGGAAAACTTTTTAACATGCAGGGAACGTTCTGGTAACCTTCTTAAAACATTCAATTAACCATCCCAAAACTTTCAGGGAACATCATCATAACCTTCTGGTAACGTTAGGAAAACTTGCTTAACATGCAGGGAACGTTCTGGTAACCTTCTTAAAACATTCAATTAACCATCCCAAAACTTTGAGGGAACATCATAATAACCTTCTGGTAACGTTAGGAAAACTTGCTGTTTTAACATGCAGGGAACGTTCTGGTAACCTTCTTAAAACATTCAATTAACCATCCCAAAACTTTCAGGGAACATCATAATAACCTTCTGGTAACGTTAGGAAAACTTGCTGTTTTAACTTACAACGAACGTTTGAGGGAAAACGTTCTGGTAACCTTCTTAAAACGTTCTAATAACCTTCTCAAACCGTTCTGGGAACATCAAAATAACCTTCTGGTTACGTCAGAAAAACTTGCCGTTTATACCAGTATACTACGTTGTGTTGCAACGTTAAAAAAACGTTCATACAACTTAAAAAAAACGTTCTCATAACGTTTTGAGAACCAAAATTTGTTTGCTGGGATATATATCTATCTATCTATCTATATATATAGATAGATAGATAGATATATGTACACAAACATATTTGTAAATTGTATAAAGTCTTACATAGTTAGATACTCAGTTGTTAGTTGAAGCTAGTTACTCTAAGTATGTGACACAGAAGAGAGTAGGCACGACTGAATGAAAAGACATTTATTGAGGGGAATAAAAATGGGATGTTGAACTGGGAAAAAGGCTGAAGACGAGTTGGGGCAGGGGAAATGCTGTGAGGAGCAAGGTCCAGGTCTGAAGAGCAGGGTCCAGGTCTGAGGAGCAGGGTCCAGGTCTGAGGAGCAGTGCTACAGGATGAGAGGATGGGAGGTTTCTGGAGATGACATCACGTCTGTGTCTGTGATGCCTTGAACAAGAATAAATACAGACCCATTATAAGTCTTATGCCATTGTTACTGGATAACTGAGAAGACTGTGATGTGCTGCTACAGTAATGTGCAATGTTAAACATTCATGTACAGTTGGATTGTAACAACTAGGTGGAGAAATAGGTGCTGATTTTATTTTTGTTTTGGAAATCACCAGACCTTGATTTTTTCATATTATATATACTATAGATATAGATTTTCCTAATATTGGATCAATAAAGTAAATCTGTTTATCTGTGTATCAATCTGTTTATGTAATAAAACACAACGGAGTAAAAACTAGCAGGAGTTAGCTGTTCAGGTTGATTTTACACAACTACAGTGACCAGAGTTGAAGTTAATGATAGCATAGCATGTTGGTCCGTGTATCACTCCAAATAATCTTATTGTGTTAGCAAACCTGTGTTTATATGTCTTCATGATTGTAAACACTTTGAAAGCAGTGAACAAACACCAGATACACAGCGAGCAACTATACAGCAGCTACGTTGTAGGTGACGTTAGCTGCGAAGCTAACGTGCAGAGTGTCAAACAGCTGAAGTAACAACTCTACTACTTTACAGCTAACATCACAACAACAACATGTCCTGATTAATTAGACAGTGAGCTGAAAATGGGTTGGTCTCTCTTACTGTGTGTTAAACTGGTTCAGAACATTCATCAAAGGGAGAAAGTTTTCCATCAGTCTTGACGATCATGTGTCTGAAGAACATGACAACTGCTTTGGGGTTCCATTATTGTCACTGTACATGCTTGGTGACATTATCTGAGAGCACATGGTATGTTCCCATACTTACCTGTTTTCTGGCAACAAATAAGTTAATGAGTAATAGTTTCTTAAAGTTAAATGAAGACAAAACTGAAAGTCCCCAAGACAAAAGAGAAAAGTTGTTAAATAGTCTGTGGAAATGTACTCTCTGGATTCAATTTGAGGTCACAAGACTTGGTGTTGTCTTAGATTCAGATCTAAACGTGAGTTCTCACATTAACAGGGTGACGAAAACAACATTTTTCCACCTCAGAAACTTAGCTACAGTATGACCATTTATAAATCAAAAAGATGCTGAAAAACAAATCCATGACCTCTGTAATGCGATTTTCACTGTCCTCCTGAAAAGAAAAGAAAACTCTGCAGCTTGGCTATTAACCAGAACTAAGGGGAGAAAACACATTCCTCTAGTTTTAGCTGCTCTGCAGTGGCTTGTAACATTGAGAATTGATGTTAAGCTCCTCCTCATTACATGCAAAGCCCTTTATGGGTTAGGACTAAGCTACATGCCTGACTCCCTTGTTAACTATTTACCTTTAAGAACACTGCGGTCATCTGCTGCTGGTTTATAGAAGGTTCCCTGCATCAGCTGAAAGAAAATTGGGCATGCAGTGTTTGTCAATTACTCCCCAAAGCTATGGAACACACTATCGTTATAGATATCAGGGGTGCAAGCTTGATGAATATTTTTTTAAGTAAGCTAAACACTTATCTCTTCACTTCAGCCGTTAACTAGCCTTATCTCAGTCTGCTTCACACTTTACACTACTGCACTTCTTTTTAAATGTACGTTTCTTGAATTTATACATTTTATATATTCAGTTTTAACTTGTTAATGTTCTGTTTTTTATTATTGTTCAGTGTGAACTCATTTTTATGTCAAAAGAACCATGGCCACACTGCTGCTGGAGCCTCATCCTCTGGCTGTGAAGAGGCCTTGCCAATCTCCTCATGCTTGACATGGACAGTGAGGTGGAGTTCATGCCATCGATGAGCTCCCAGCCACCCACTAAAAGGCCAAACAGGGATGAGGGCATGTTGGCCTTCCTTAAAGTGGAGGCACAAGGAGAGGAGGCCAGGGATGCTACTCTTTATGAACAGAACGAGAGCTTCCTGGCCCTTATTGCTCAATTGTGAAAAAGATAGAGAAATAAAACACCATTATGAGTCCTATAATGTTAGTTGAAAGAAATTAAATGCACAGTTGCTGATATAATGGAATAGTATTGAGCAACACAGTGTTTCAATCCACAAACTAAAAAACTAGCCATCTGTATGAGTGTTCCCCAACCACTGCTTCACTCACTGTACTGCACTAGCCTCTTCCTCCCACCTCTTACAAAATGGCCAATAGCAATATATGTCCGGATTCACTCTTTCAGAACTGTCAACACAAACACATGACATGATTTCTGCTGTGATGCACATTTAAAAAATGTTCAACACTAGGGCATACTTTGTTAGTAAAGGTAGAACTACCTGAAAGGTGACTAAACTACTTCTGTGAAATATAACCTAAATAGACCACAGAAATGAAAAAAAAAGACTGGAACACATATAGACTATAAATGCAGGACATAGCCACCATGTTGTCCTATTTACTAAATACTTCAATTTACATTCAGACACTATTATTTAGAAAGGTTTGACCAATCAGATGCTCCTTTACCACTGGACTGTTTATGAATTAAGAGTTTCTTAGGCAGCCCATGGTCTTTGTCATATTTATTCCAGTGGATTTTTCTATGAGATGCAAAGACTGTGTGAAGAAAAATGTAGGTTCTTGATTTATTAATGTACAAACCAAAACATGAGCAGTGCTTGAATTACTGACTGAAAACAAAATTTAACAAAAAATCCACTTGTCAAAATGAAACAGTCGTGTTCTTGCAGAGCAAAGGGACACTGGTCAGGCGCTGATACTTATGATGCCAGTCTGTCCTTGGTGGTGGTGGCTTTGAGGATGTCCCCCAGCAGTGATGAGGACATTATGGAGGACTGCACACACTGCAATGAGCTTTGTAGCAAAAGTGTGATCCACTTCACAAGGACTTGGAAGAGGATCCCTCACTTGCCTTCATCATGCCAAAAGCCCTCTTTTTAATGGCTTGAGCTTTTGGTGAGGATTGAAGCATGCTTTCACTCTTCCCTTCACGGGTTCATGGTAAGGAGTAATGAGAGTGACTGGTGCAGACAGACACATCATCCTCCACAAAGAAGTACCCCGCTGGTGGGTTACAGCAGAGACATTATAATAAGAGGAGACATATCACTCCCATTGAAATGCATAGGGAAACTACGTAACGCCAAGATGGCCGGTGTTTGCACATGTCCCGCCTCTTCTGGTGCCGTTGCTCCAATCATTTTGCTGGTCCTACGCGGTCACGTTTTTACGACACTTGGAAGTCATTTTCAACAGCGACATTTTAAAACACATGATCAGCAGTTTATACTACTTTGTGTACATATATTTTGTAATGCTTTATCCAAAATTGTGGCATGATCTGGGAAAGTTGACTGTGAGCAAACTCCTGTCTCTGCTGTGAGCGTAAGATGACGTCTTGCTGTCAGTGCCTGCCGTAAATGAAGACTGTCGTGAAGTATTGCGCATGCGCAGTCCAAGATGCCTGTAAGGAAAAAGGCTTTTAAAACGTTAATTTGATACCAAACCATCAAACCCTTTCAGCGATTATAGTTTGATTTTCATCGTGATTTCAAAACATATGTTTTTTATGTCCCTTAGACCTCGGAAAATGGAGATACAGCTCTCTCCCTATTCATTTAGATAGCCGGTTGGTCTTCCTATGGCCAAATAGCTGCCCGGAGGCGTTGCCAATTTTGCCACCGAGTGAGATGACTTGCCTTAGAAGGACTTTGGTTACAGCCACTGACAAACACTGGACTATTTCTCAGCGCTCTGGTGTTGTGGACCGGACTGAGAATCTAACATATGTCCAGGAATTTGCCAGTGCTGTCACAGATTTCCTGAAGTTGGACAGAGTGGTACAGTGTCCAGTTGAGGTAATCTGTGTGTGGACCATGTGGATCCTTGATGTGAATGTGGCATCCATCAGTGGCTCCCATACAGTGGCTGACTACTGAGGCTGGGTTGTTGTCAAGGTGTTGGAAGCCATGACCAAAATCAGCATACTCTGTCAGTGTGGGGAAGATGACTATGTTGCTCAGGAGAACCAGGATTGTGTCACACATCCTCAGGACAATGTCAATACAGTTGTCTTTGGTACATTGAAAACCTGAGACAAAACTATAAGACAGTCCATGTACCTCCATATATTGCCCCCAAAGACCCCAAGTTGCTCCCATTGCTGGTGCCAACCCTGCGTGGTGGCCATCAGTGTATGAATGTATGTGAATGGGTGAATAAGTTGTAATGTAAAACGCTTTGAGTGGTCATAAAGACTAGAAAGGCGCTATATAAGTACAGTCCATATACCATCAATAGATGCCCTAGACAGGTGGTCAATGTTTGTGTTTTGACCAACTAAATAGATCTGTATGACAGGGACATGGTGGTTGGTCGTGGCATATTTAGCTCCTCTCCCATAAAAGATAAAATAAAGTGTAAATAAATAGCTAGTGTCATTTTAAAACCTAATGATACATTATTATTGTGTAAGGCAAAACAGCAGTTATACTCCGTTGAAACATATTAGATATGCAGGAACAATTTCAGTGATGCATTGATAGTATGTTCAATTGAAACATGCCCTGTGATGTATGTCCAAAACACATATCAGCATCCTCGTACAATTTACCATCCGCAGTCATACCCTCCTCCTGTGAATGTTTCTGTGGATTCACTGTAAGGTAAGCCACACAGCAGCTGCGAGCTCCATGTCTTCCATTTTGCTGAGTAATTCTGATACTCCCCAGCTGCCCTTTAATAGACCACTAATAAAACTAGAGACTGAAGATGGGCTCATTGGGATGTATCCTACTCAGCTGGGTAGATGGGTTGTTGGCCAATTGCTGAGTGCAGTGGTGTTGGTCCCTTGATTATCTGATTCAACTATTTTGTCACATTACACATTCACAGCTTGTATCATGATGTTTCCTGAGTTGTGTGGTGGTTCTTAATATGCAAAAGCCAATGACAGATCAGAATCAGCATGTTAACCATGACACATAGGTCTGTAAAGAAAAAGGGATATGATACATTTTTAGTCAGATGATTTTTTTAATTCAACATGTAATAATAATTAATATAATAAGTAAATGAATAATAAATAATAGTTGTTCACATTTAGCTTATAGCCTGCATGACAGCATGGTGAGAACAAACACAATAGACACAATTTTAAAAAACAAAACCACATGGTAAGAATGCATGAGACGCAGTATCTAAGAATATTGTAGTTTCACAACAGCAGACCAACGTCAATAACGCCCATAATATCATAGCATAACATTGCATAATTACATAGTTAGTGTCAGTGTCACAATTGTCTTTTCCTTACTCCTCATTAACTCTCTCTCACATCTCTCCTTGATCTTGTGATGTTAGAAATGGATGATGAGATACTTTTCGACTGCAATCTAAGACTATATACTATCAAGAATGGGAGTGACAAGTAGTTCATTGTTAATTTGCCTCTGCACATGAGAATTGTAGACAATAAGAAAAGGTTTACTCAAGTGCAATATCAAAATCTGCTGCTGGCAGTTATTGCAAAACTATAAATCACAAATGCAAAGCAGTAACTTGAAATGTTTAGAGACAGACGGAAATGTTTGACATAAAAAATGTTTACTCACACACATATATCATTTTTTGTATTTAATATATAACTTATTTTATTTGCTAACCAGTTTCTTTTGTACGTGTCGGTTTGGAAGAGCTTATCTCCTGTCTCCTACACAGATACCTTAAAAGTTGCTATGGCCGATACCAAAATTGAGTTATAACTGTCAGCCAGGCTGTAGCCTGTCTTTTAGTCATAAGGGAGAGAAAGATAATTTAACCCTTACTTACTGATCAGGGTCAAATTTGACCTGTTTTTAAATGTGAGAGCTGTAATAACACCCTACCCAACTATCATAATATAGTGATTGTAAATGTCTTTTTTCCATAAATAAACAGAATACACTGTTTGCTCTCTGACAGCTTCATTAAAGACCATGTAAAGTGAATTCAGACATTTTCAGACATTCAGACATTAGTGGGCGGGTCTGAAAATCATAAACCCACCCCTGCTGCTGTAGAGGTATAAATACATTCAGCACACACTACTACTACTACAGTCTACAGTTAGCCAGTTAACTGAGTAAGCTGCCGAGCTAGCAGCAGAAAGCTCTCAGACGTAGCGTCCATGTTTCTGGTAGAGGTGGTGACTTTGATTGACAGGTGACACTTGGTAGGGGGCGGGGTTTCAGCGAACTCGGCGGCCACGCCCACAGTGTTTGGTAGCAGAGAAAAGGGCTGACTTTTTACACAACTTTGAAGCCTAATTTAATATATGTGGCGATTTTTTTAATCATTCAAATTTGGCAGGGTGGTTAACAGAAAGCACAGACAACTCCGGGGAAGAAGTTAAGGTTATTGAATACAATTAATAGAACATGAATGTTAATGGGTATAGATGGATGGTTTTTGTCAGAACACGAGCAGCTGCATTCTGGACCAGCTGGAGAGTCTTTAGAGACTTGTTAGGACAGCCTGATAATAATGAATTACAGTAGTCCAGCCTAGAAGTAACAAATGCATGGACTAGTTTTTCAGCATCATTTTGAGACAGGATATGTCTAATTTTTGCAATATTATGCAGATGAAAGAAGGCAGTCCCTGAAATGTGGTTTATGTGGGAATTGAAGGACAGATCCTGATCAAATATAACTCCTAGGTTCCTTACAGTGGTGCTGGAGGCCAGAGTAATGCCATCCAGAGTAGTTATATCATATGATAATGAATTTCTAAGGTGCTTAGGACCAAGCACAATAACTTCAGTTTTTTCTGAGTTTAATAACAGGAAGTTACAGCTCATCCAGGCCTTTATGTCCTTAATGCATGTTTGTAGTTTAGTTAATTGGTTAATGTCATTTGGCTTTATTGATAGATATAATTGAGTATCATCTGCATAACAATGAAAATGTATTGAGTGTTTCCGGATAATATTTCCTAAAGGAAGCATATATAAGGAGAATAGTATTGGTCCAAGCACTGAGCCTTGATGAACACCATGTCTAACTTTTGTTTGCATGGAGGATTTATCATGAACATTTACAAACTGAAATCTATCAGATAAATATGATTTAAACTATTTCAATGCTGTTCCTTTAATTGTCTGATGAGGTTAAAAGGTCATTTGTAACTTTTACTAGTGAAGTCTCTGTGCTATGATTCTGCATTTTCTCAGGATTTAATCTAATCATCTTCTTTGTAGGAACATCCACATTTATTAATATAAATCCTCATTTGATCAGAGCATCATTTCCTGTGTCTTAAACTGTGCTGATCTGAGTACGGGCATTTGGAATTATTGATCTGAGTGGTTAGTGTGGTTAGACTAGCTTAGCATAAAGCCTGGAAGTAGGGGGAAACAGCTAGCCTGGCTCTGCCCAAAATGAAAATACACCTACCAAACACCTCTAAAGCTGTAACTATTTGTGTTGTTGCTTGTCTTAATTTTAAGCTTTACATCCATTTCCTGACTCCATCTAAACATCTCACCATCAAAAAAGTGAATGAGTGTATTTCTTTGCTCTTGCTGTGTAACAATACTGTGTTTGTGCAGAAAAAAAATACCACCATGATGAGACAACAGGTTGGGAATGCATTTATGTATCACATTGTTCAGTTCAAACAGGAGAAACACCATATATTATATTTATCTGTCATTTATTTCATTTCATTCTAGTCATGCACAGTTTTTTGTTACTGTCACTGCAAACCAAATTTCCCCTCGAGGGACAATAAAGCTCTGAACTGAACTGAACTTAACTGAACTACAGTGAAGATGAAATGCTGGGATGAAATGTGAACTATTAAATGTGATAGTGGATCTGTGCCTCCATCTCAGAAAATGACGATGTTTATCTCTAAATAAACACATCTTCATTCAGCTCTGGTTAATTGTAGAATGTATTCCAAATGAAGCATGTCTGTGCCAGCTTAGAAGATAGGCCTCACATCTGTTATTGCATCTCTGCCTCACCTCTCATTTTTAACGTTTGACCCGTGCAGATCAAATTAGAGGAGAGGGGAGGGAAGAGGAATGGCAGTTTAGAATTCAACCATTAATTCCACTGATGCTTGCACTGTCATTTAGCTGGCCGGCCCAAGCTCAGGAATCTATCCATGCTGGCTCCAGTGTCACTACTCTCTGGGACATGCATGGCAAGCTTGGCTAGATCAACCACTATGGTGCCAATGGGCAGTTAGAATCCTGCGATGCAGGACAGACGGTAGAGACTAATACAACACACGGCAGCCAAGACTGGGAGATGGGACAGTAAGGGAAGCCAGGACTGGGATAGATGGAGGCTGAGATGACCAGACAGAGAGGGAAGTCACAGGCTGTGGGCAAATCTGATTGATGACTAGCAGAGGACTGTACAAGGACAAACAAAGTATATTTCAATTGAGTTGTATCAGCTTTATTTAAAATTAAAAATTATTATAAGGGTTATTATTATATCTTATTTTTGCCATAATTTCTATGAGAAGTAACACAGTGCTTATTATGTTAATAACTGAATAACATGAAACATTATAAGTAAAACCCTAGGTTAGACAAAGTAGACACATTTGGAACATATGAATGGTGATCATGTGCCAACAAATCAAGCAACTCTGTGATTACTTTATCTTTTGCGATTTAAAACTTTCTTGTATTACTGACTCAGTGAAATTGGATAACTTTATCACGTTCAGAACTTTACATTTTGAGTACAGCTAACAAAATGATGGGTGAATCATTAACTTTACCATCAAATGAAGTTATTTAAAAGCATTGTTAGCTCATACTGCCCAGCATGCATTGTATTAGGGTTAGAATCCTAATTCTTGAAATAAAATAAATAAGTTAAATAATGCATGAGGCCTTTGTAGTAGTGTGTAACTCACATTTTACTGCAGTTTGTTGCCTTGAACCTTTTTTCCAGTGTCACCATGTTACAGTATTTCTCTTCACCAGTTGTCTGTGGATTTTTAGTACGGATTGACAGTTAAGTTTAATTTGAATGATGTAATATCTGGGTTCCATTAAAGCTAGTTAGTTAGAGTTATTAACAACTTAACACTTCTTACAGCCACAGGCAACTGTGTGCCCACAACTGCAGGTTTAAACCAGATGGAGAAACTGTTACTACTTGTTGTTTATCCCAAATGCTGACTCATCACTCTGTACTTTACTATGTGATTCATATGATGGTTCCAGGAAGTGAGCTGTGGTTGTTGACAGACTGGTAGAACTCCTCTCTCCTGTAATAGTTCTCATTTAAATCGTTTAGTTTATTTAGTCTATTTATTCTATAATTCTAGTAGTGTATGTCCTTGCATTCATGCTGACTTTTTAATTCTGGTTTGAATTTATTTTTATTAAGCTGTCATCTTTAAATTGTTATAATTATCATCATTATTGTTGATATTTTAAATAAACTTTGTATTTTATTTATTTTAGTATTTATTTCTAGCTCCTTTTATTTATGTGGTCTTTTTTCTCTGGCGTTTCCTTGCTGCAAATTTCTGAGAGTAAGATAGCGCTTCAGTTGCCTTCTTTCTAGTGTTTATGCATGTGTTATGTGTGAGAGAAAGTGTGTGTGTATGTGTGTGTGTGTATGTGTGTGTGTGTGTAGGTCTGTTGAAATAACAGACAAAAAGTAGCGTCTCGTGGGTATCAGTCTTAGCGTTAGCTAACAGACTTAAAATGTTAAAGGGACTAGCTAAGAACAAATAATGGTAGCTAACACTAAGGGCAATGTATTTTTTCAGTGCTTGTTGGTTATACAGTATGACCTTCTACAGCCTGTGAATGTGTTAGTACCTGTAGGTGTGTCTGTTGAAATAACATACACAAAAAGTAGCGTCTCGTAGGTATCAGTCTTAGCGTTAGCAAGCTACGCTAACAGACTTAAAATGTTAAATGTTAAATGTTAAAGGGACTAGCTAAGAACAAATAATGGTAGCTAACACTATGTAGACTTGTTAAACAGGGAATGTATTTTTTCAGTGCTTGTTGATTATACAGTATGACCTTCTACAGCCTGAGGCACATTGTCTCTCTAGACACTGTGTCCACCAACATGTCCAGCAAAGGTTTTATCCTCCTTTGACAGATGGTAAAACATGCACAAAATGAATAAAATAAAATGAAATACCAAACAGAGCAGCTGTGTTTATATTAGCAGCTACATCACTGATAGAAATCTGACTGTTGACTGCTTTATGCATAATTAGTAGTCAAGGGAGATAAAACATATGATCTGCAGTCTACTCATGAGAAGTGATGAATACATTTCTTCTACCTTGTTTATTATAAAAAAAATAATTTTGAATGTGAATGGTTAGACATGAACATTCCACTCTGTAGATACAAAGTGGATATCAAACACATCTAGTCTGGAACAAAAGAACTGAAATAAGCCACTGCTGTCTGGAAGTCCTGAAACTCTGCAGCTAAAGGTTGAGAAGCACTTATCTATAGAGAGTTAAGAGCAGAGACGATGAGAGGAGATGGAGGAAGATGGGGCGTGAAGGTGGGAGGAATGGGGGGCTGGCTGGATGGAGAAGAGAGCTGTGGGAGGAGGTGGCCTCAGGCGGGGATTTACAGGAAGAACGCCAATAAGAGTCCAGCCTTCTCTTGACTTGTGTTTTTCTTTGCTCTCCATTTTTGCTGGCAGTATTTTACTGCAGTTGGACAAGAGTTTATGCAAGGCATTTGAGACTGGAAGAAATATAGATCTCATTTGAATATTTACATATATTTTTGCTTTGAAATAGTAGGCGAATAACCAACACAGAATCCTAAAACACCCACACAGCTGACAGGAACTCTTAAGCTAAAACATTTTCAGCTGTTTTTAAAGGGCAAACTGCCCTTTTAAGCTATATTAGAGTATTTAAATTTCAATCAATCAATCAACCTTTATTTATATAGCGCCAAATCACAACTGAAGTCATCTCAAGGCTCTTTACACATAGCGCAGGTCTAAACCGTACTCGTCAGGTTTAATTGCCTTAAAAGATATTCAGTAAATACATGTTTTTTCCAACATTGGGATAGTCAGTGACAGATGGTGCAAGGGTTGGCCAACCATGCTAGGAATGTCACTTTTGCTCCCCATTCCGTTTTCATTTTGTCCCACTTAAATTTCCCCCAACACCAACTGGACCTAATTGTAACTGTAGAAGCTACCATTGATTTGGTTGCCGCTGCTTAAATCAGAACCATTATATTCACAATTACAATTTATGTTTCTGAATGATTTAATTCTGGCATTTATTGCCGATGGCACATTATTTAAATGTATCTGTCAGATTATAGTTTTATATTTTTCAATATGGATGTTCGACTATTTATGCTCAGTTGGGCAATCATTTTCCATAAAAAGGGGGAATGAACTCCCAAAATGATGGCTACATGGTTTCATTTCCCCTCTAGAAGGTGAAGAACATATGCATGAGCATCAGAGTGCATTAAATACAGGCTTATATCTACAAGTTCTACATCAAACAGATGGTAAAAAAGGAATGATGATTGATTACTGTTCTACACACAATTTGTTATTTTCCATGTAATTTCATGATTAAACAAAACAGGAAAAAAATATATAATAGCATTACTCAAACAACACTCCCACAGCTGAATACATTTCCAAAAAAGGAGTAAAAAAAGACAAGAAAATGCATGTGAATGCTGACAGCTTAAATATATGGCAAGTTTGGTGAAGATTAGATGATATATGTTTCAACAAAAGCAAAAACTGTGTTTACTAAGAAATCCAAACTGGCAGAAATGTTATCAGGAAATGGGCGCGGTCTGTAGGCATCATCTGAGGAACACAATGTTCACAGCAATGAGTTATTGCTGTGATAGGCCTTATAATTCATGATATATTAACCAAAATATAAAACACATACAAATTATTAATCTCTCTTCTTTTTTTCTTTTTTTTTACTGTATTAAGTGTTACCACATGGGACACCTTGTCCATGAAGTATGAAGACTTCAGTACTTTTAGATTTTGAGATATCATCTTTCCGACTTTCCATCCATAAACTTTCCATTATACATTTTACATTTTCAAAAATCATTGGAAAATGCCCGAAAGAAGAAAAGTAACAGCATCAATGTCCTAACAATCCAATCCAATTCAGTATTGATATTCATAGTTGAAATAAATTGTTTAAAAAGAGCTGACAGAAGAAATGCTTTGTATTAATATCACACAGATGAACTGAATTGCAAGGCTTTGGCTTAAAGAGCTAAGAGTTGCAAAGCATTGCTGAAAATGCAGAAATGTGAAATGAACTGGACTGGATACTGAGCTGCATTATGTAAGAAAGCAATGAGCTGAAATGCTAAAAAAGCCAGAAGCTAAACTGAAAAATCGTCAGTTTTTAACTTCTATTGTAATAAATTGTTGAAAAAAGCTTTATATTTTAACCCTCATCCTACCAACATATTTAACATTGAAGGACTATCGACTGGGGTTCCTGGGGGCCCCACTACTGTAAGAAACACCATCATAGCAAAATGTTAACTCTTTCCCAGTACACCCCTAAAGAGCAGCATTGTGGGTCGTTGACAGAGCACATGGGGAAACGTTTTCTGTATCTGTAGTAGCTCTGTCTGTCTCATCCATGCAGACCCCAATATGTGGCCAGTTTTTTCAAGTAACTGTTTGTGACGGTGCACCAAGGCTGACGGAGTGGCTGGCTGCTGCTGCACACCCTGGCTGAGTAGACATCAACTGTTCATGTCAGATGATCTGCACTACATGAACTGCACTGAGTTGCACCAGGTATGTGAAAATTGCAATGACCATCGTAGCACATCATAGTAAGCTGGATCAATATTATAAGTACAATATCAATAAATTACGTCTTCACTGCATTACTGTGTAATGTTTGTAAAGTGTGTGAAGTGTTTGTATGTGTCCTTTAAACCTATAAGAAAAGAGTATTTAGGTGGAATAAACCTTTAAACCAGGTCAAAAAATAGCTTTACAGCATGACATCCAGGTTGCTATGGTAAGAGTGCACCCCTGTGGCAGGGGTGAGACAAGCACCCACATTCCACATTCATATTTAATGTCTATAAAACAGATTAGTCACCAAACAATTTCTTCTAACTCAAAAACTAAAAGTCACATCAAAATAAAAATGTCAGTTTGAGTGATGCAAGATTTTACTGGTGATACTGATATATGATAAGATTTATGATAAGACCACTAAGGTTTAAAATAAAGGAGCTGTGATAATTATATCATCATCATCATCATCTCTGTTTTTGACAAGAAGATTTAGAGCTCAGAAAACATTGGAGTGAATGAGACTGTTAAACAGCATTTTTTTGCCCTTTATGCAAAGACAGTGAGTCCTATTTCAAAGAAATTCACATTGCAATGAGATAAAACTATATGTCTATACTTTGATGTATGAATGTATGCTTGTAGAAAAAAAAATCTCAATCTTAAAGGGTCAATTCAACATATCAGCTACAGACAACCAAATTAAATCAGCCAGTCCTAAATTTGGGTTTATACAAGGTTTCAATATCAATTCATAACATTTACCACTGATTTTTACTCTAGAAGGTCTCCATCCAATCAAAGGCTTTTTAAAATTCAACAAAACAAGCACATAAATATGGTCACCACTGGCCCTCCTTTTCCATTCTGTTCCTCCACCAATAATCCATGAGTTTCTAAGTCATTCTTAAGTCTAATATTAAGGATACCTGAATATAATTTATACACAGCACTCATCAAGCTCATGAAGCTTACCTTACTCAGGTCTGTACCATCACTCAGCTGTACATACTGCCTAGTGCCTACTCACGTCTAACCTTTATTGTCAGCCAGCACAGCTGTCTTTTTATATATGTCTTCCTCCTTTCTGCTTTAGTGCATTCTTGGTGCTGTTTTGCACACGTGCTGAATTTGCTGCTGCCACTCATAATAATAATGATAATAAGTATGTAAGTATTGTATGTTCTGGTACTTGGATCATCAACTCACCATGGCAGGTTACTTCAGTTGTTGCTAATTAATATTTATTCCAAGAGAGGGATGCAGACAGTAAAACTAGTGTGCCTGGTTCAATTGTGCTGGGTGAGCCATAGTCTGTGTTTAGCCAAAGATCATCTGTATAAGAAGATACTTCCTCGCATCAGTTTTGTTCTTTGTTTGCTGTCACCATTAGTTGGCATATTTGGATTTAGCCAAAATCATCTGTGAGACAAGACTCACTTCTTCTTTCTGTTATGTTTTGTGAGGAGTTTCTTTCTTAAAATAATGTAGTTGATTACACCAGGGGCGATTTTAGACCCTTTTTAGATCTGTTAAATTTGATCTCAGCACAAATTATCAGTTTTCCCATTAATTATATAGTATAATCCGCCTGTGTCTCTGTCTCTGATGCATACAGAGGGCCCAGCTCCACCCCCGCTGAGACAGAGCAGAGGAGGAGAGGGTAACGTTACTGTAGGTTCTGTTATAGTCTGCTGTCATTTCTAGTTACTTTCAGTTACTTCCAGTTACTTTTTTCCTCCTCGCTGCGCTGTGTTAAAGGTGGGGACACTGAAGTTGCTCCGCCAGTAAGCAGCTACAGAGGTAGTCACAGAGCCGGTGTTTCAGTTTCATTGGTGACTGTGTTAAATGGTGACTCTAACATACTGTACATGCCTTTAGTAGTTTAATCCTTTTAAAATACATATTCATCTGTGTTCACTATCTAAGTTACGCTAAAGTTAAATTGCTTGTCTTCACCTCTCGTAACGTATCTTGTAATGTGAGACAGTCACCACTTAACATGGTCACCTGTTAAACCGAAACACCGGATTGACTGACGCTGCGGTCAAGCGAGCTAGAGAGTGAATGAAGTGAGGGAGCGCTAAGAAAGTAATAAAGTTGGTGAATCACATCAATAAAATGTCATTTTCTGATTGTTTCACAGCGGTTACATTCCACAGCACAAACAAACTTCCTCACACACCTCCACTCAACCCTGCAGCTCAGCCTCAAACCTCTAAACCTGAATCACCGATGCTCTGTCTAAAAACACACTGCAGCGACATTATGTTGGTTTGGTTGGTTCAGATTAAAAATCAAAGTCTTAATGAGAGATCTTCTTTATTTCCATCTATTCAATAAATCAACTATGATCCTGATCCACTTTTAAGTCATCTCGAAGTCAAGTCTTTTATTGATAAGTGTTGTGAGATAGCCTTTTGTTTATATGAGGCTACCGTAGCTCATTTGTGTTTCCTACTGCCACGGAGGCTATTCCACACCCTGAATTTGACTTTACAATTGTGGTGGAAAAGTTTGATGAACATTTTGTACCCAAACGGAATGTCATCCATGACCGTGCCTGCTTTCACAAGAGGAGTCAACGGGCTGGTGAGACTGTGGAGGCGTTTGTTCGGAGCCTGTATGAGCTCACGCAGCATTGCGAGTTTGGCAAGAGTAACGATGAGCAGATTCGGGACCGGATTGTGATAGGGATATTGGACAAAGAGCTCGAGGCTGATTTAACGCTGGACAAGGCCATCCAGCTCGCGCACCAGAGCGAGCAGGTCAAGCAACAGAGCGTGGAGCGTGGAAAGTGGAGTGAATGAGGTGAGACGTAAACAGTACGTCAACACGAGACTGAGCTATGATAAATCACGACAGCCACAGGGACAAAAACACAGTGACGTCAAACAGAGCTGCCAACGATGCAATAGGATGCATGATCAAAAAGAGAGCTGTCCTGCCCGCAATAAAAGATGTAGAAAGTGTAACAAGATGGGCCATTTTGAAGTGGTGTTCAAAACCAAAATGCTAAAAGAAGTTAGGACTGTGGAGGATGATTCATTTTTCATAGGAGGACTTTTCCATGGAAATGTAACCGAGTCAAAGCTAACCATCATAGAAGAACCAGACTCAAACACAGATTGGGATGTCGAGCTGATAGTGAATGGAAGCCCAATCGATTTCAAAATTGATACCGGGGCTGACACTACTGTTATGACAGAAGAGACATTCAGTGGGTTACGGCAGAGACCCAGGCTGATTCCTTCCAGGCTGACAGTGTATAGCCCGGGAGGGAAAGTTTTGTGTGTGGGAAAATTCCTGGCCACTACCAAGTACAAAGGCCAGAAGTATCAGTACTCGATCACGGTCATTAAAGGGCGATATGCAAGCAACTTATTGGGCAAGTCTATGGCAAAGCGAATGGGACTGGTTGCAAGAGTCAATGAAATTAATGGCAGCTTAACAGGTGATGTGTTTGGAGAAATAGGATTACTGAAATGTGAGCCTGTTAAAATAGAACTGACAGATGAACACACCACGCAGAGTCCCATTTCCCCCCCTCCCAAAAGTTGAAAAGAGTTAAAGCGCATGCTCAGCCTGGGGATCATAGCTCCAAAACGGAACAAGGATGAAGTCAGGGTGTGTGTGAATTTAAAACGGCTGAACAAGGGAGTAAAGCGGGAGCGCTACATTCTGCCCACACTGGACGATATAACACCCAAGCTAGCTGGAGCTAAGGTTTTCTCCACCTTAGATGCCTCAAGTGGGTTCTGGCAAGTGCCTGGAGGGAACCGTAGTCGTGATGGATGACATTCTTGTCTACGGGTCTAATAAGGAGGAACACGACCGCCACCTGGACGTGGTTCTACGCACAATTAAAGCTTCTGGCCTCAAGCTTAACAGAGCTAAATGCCACTTTGGAAGGGCTGAACTACAGTTCTTCGGGCACATAATCAGCGCGGAAGGTGTGAAACCAGATAACAGCAAAGTAGAGGCCATTACTAAACTGCCCTGCCCCACAAATGTGGAACAACTTCGCCAGGTGCTAGGACTGGTAAACTATGTAGGCAAATTCCTTCCTGGCCTGTCCACCATGTTGCGCCCGCTCACCAGTCTTCTCAGGAAAGAGACTGCATGGGTCTGGGGTGAGCCTCAGGAACAGGCATTCAGCAAAGCAAAGGCTGCGCTGGTGGCAGCACCAGCACTCTGCTGCTACGACGCAGGCCGACCAACGGTGGTCAGTGCAGACGCCAGCAGCTATGGCCTGGGCGCTGCCCTGTTACAGGACCACGATGGAGAGTTGCGGGCCGTCGCCTTCTGTTCCCGCACTCTCACAGATACGGAAAAAAGATATTCACAGATTGAGAAAGAGTGCTTGGGGTGCGTGTGGGCCTGTGAGCGCTTTTCCCGTTACATCCAGGGGATGGGCAGTGTCCCCCTACAAACAGACCATAAGCCTTTGGTGCCATTGATTAATACATATGACCCACTGAGGTGTCAGAGGCTGCTAATGTGCCTAATGCGGTTTGATGTCATCGCGGAGCATGTCCCAGGTAAACAGCTGGCAGTGGCTGACGCACTCTCGAGGCACCACCTGGATGGATACCACAAGTCGGACACTGATTGTCAGGTCAGAGCATATGTGAACACTATGGTGGCTAGCAAGCCAATCAAGTCACCCAAGCTCAAGGAAATCTGCAGAGCCACACAGGGCGATGCTGAACTTCAAAAAGTGATCACCTTCATCAGAAAAGGCTGGAGGATGAGAGTTCTCATCCCTGCAAGGATTTCACGCAGCTAGAGCTCACCTTTCTGAATCAGATGGCCTACTACTGTACCAAGATCGCATTGTAATCCCCACAGCACTCAGATCCGATGTTCTAAACCAGCTGCATGAAGGTCACCAGGGTCTAACCAAGTGTCGAGAGCAAGCCAGGTTAACAGTCTTGTGGCCCAGCATTTGGGCTCATATTACAAAGAAGGTGAGATCATGTGACTTCTGTGCAGAGCACAAACCTACATGTGAACGTAGAGACGTGAACCACTTGTAATGACTCCCCTACCCAGTGGGCCCTGGCAAAGGATTGCAACAGATCTGTGTGAGCTGGAGGGTAAGAGTTTCCTCATTGTAGTGGACTATTTTTCAAGAGATATTGAAATTGCTCCTCTCACTACTACTACAAGCAGGTTATTGACAAGCTCAAACACATGTTCGTGAGATGGGGAATTCCATTAGAACTGGTCAGTGACAACGCAACACAGTTCACGTCAGCTGAGTTCCAGGACTTTAAACAGAGGTATGGTTTCACCCACATAACCTCTAGTCCCTACTACCCACAGGGGAATGGGGCCACTGAGAGAGCCGTCCAAACAACCAAACACATCCTCAAACAGCCTGACCCCTGCCTAGCCTTGATGTATTATTGCTCTAGACCGATCGGTGCAACTGGAGCAAGCCCTGCTCAGCTAATGACAGGACGACAAATCCGCACCACTGTCCCAGCGCTAGAAAAGTTGTTATTGCTGCAGCCAGCCAACCGGGACCTTGTCTATCAGAAGGACGCTGCGGCAAAGGCAGCTTATAGGTTCTTCTACAACCGCAGGTATTCAGCTCGTCCACTCCCTGAGCTGCAACCAGGTCAAGATGTCAGGGTGAAGCTCAATGGGGACAAAGCTTGGAAGACATCTGCAGGTCTAATGAGCCAAGATCCTATGTGGTAGAAATGGACAATTGTACTGTGAAGGGTAAAAAAGGGGAGATGTTGTGAGATAGCCTTTTGGCAACAGCGGGGATCCTATGTTCCCTGCTGTTGCCGGTTGATGAACAAACCGGGGAACATAGGACCTTTTTATAGAAAAGCAGAAAAAAAAAACGTCCTGTGTTCACCGCTTTTCCTTAACGGGTCCAATAAAAGCTATTAAAGGATTATTTTTTCCCACCATAATTTCCATAACTGTTAACTGCATTGTGCGACGTAGGTCTATGCCTTCGATGATTTAATTTAATTTCGTTAGGCCTATAATATCGTCAGTTTATTTTGAAAAGTGTTCGGGACAATAGCCATATGCTGGAGTGTGTTATTCGCTCTCAATAATAGCATCAGACACAGACTGATAACTTGGGTTTAATAGTCGCATAATTTTGGCAAACCTGTGTGATCATACTTATCTTCTAATCTATATGCAACGCTGAGTTTTAAAAAAGCTGTTAGCAACTGCTCTGTCAATAGCAGTTTGCAGCTAAACATTCACACATATGGAGGTGCGCGCTATGGCACAGAGCTCAGGTGGGACACTCAGGCCACACTCGGGTCTAAACGCCCTGACCAGAGGGATCAAAGACGGAGTGAAGGCAGCGGTGACGTCTCTCAGTCCCGGTCCCAGAGCTGAGCAGCCAGGTACTGGAGAGGGAGGAGAGGAGAGGAGAGGAGTGCACCCGACAAGAGAGGTGCGGCGTGCGTAACAGCACTTAAGGGACTTTTAACACACCTGAAAAACTGCTACAGTTCGCTGGAATGACCCAGACGCAAGGAAATGGAGATATAAGAGCTTTTGCCCTGGAAGGTATTAATTCAGTAACCGCAGTCATTTGTGGCAAAGCTGTGCCAGCTGAGACTTGACTTTCAAATGTGCTAAATAAAGACGCTCTTCCCCAGCAATCTGTTTCAGGTTTGGTAAATCACATTGCGTGCGCGAAATAAATCTATTTACCAATATTTTGTTTGTTCTGGCAGAAACACCCATATTTTTATATTTGCAAACACGCTAAATGGATTGCACATGCAATTTTGCCCGTTTGAGAGACGCAATCCTCGGTGCGCCCGGTTAGATGAGCTTCAGCATGTCTTTGCGCGTGCAGTCAAGTTTGCACACGTTTTTATACATGCAAACCAGGGACGTGCACATGATTATAGAGAGGCAGGGGCTCAAAGTCAGAAAAGGGCAGCATGTGCGTTATTACTATTATTTTGTTAGCCCACACAGTAGTAGCAAAGTCACAATAAACTTTATATCTAAACCTCGGACCTGTACTTCAGACCTGTAGTGAAGGAAATATGATCCGCCGTAAACACGCTGCATTCTATTTTGAAAATTAACCCAGTGTTTTAATTTGTATTTTGTACACGATTTCCTGTCCCGCACGATCTGCTCTGTTTCAATTTGATGCGCCGTGCTCCAACGTCCAGCAAAAACAGAAGCTGACACATTGACTAAAATACAGCGTTTTTCTGAAATATTACCCATATTTAAGCACGTTGAATAAGTGAACGGCGACTAGTTAGACCATAACTCACAGGTTGAAGTTGCTCCACTGTCACGTCTCTTCAGTTATTATTAATGTTATTTAAAACAAACAAATAAACACACACACACACACACAGAGGGCACTTTTTAATACGAGGCAAAAAGGGCAGGGGCTCAAGCACCCCTAGGGCTCTATGTGTGCACGTGCCTGATGCAAACCTTTAGTAGACCCGGCCCTTTATGTGTGTTCTCAAAAAAACATTGCAAAAGCATAACTACACACAGACATTGTGTGCCCAATGAGATTAGCCATAACGTAGGTATCCACATTACGCATGATCAACAAAGCTATGTAACCATCTGAACACAACTATTGGGCTCATCATTCATCACATATGATTATGTAACAGCTTGGTCTGATGGTTTTATATCGCAAAGCAAAGCAGCCGAATAAAAGACACAACGATATTGCTGCTACCTGTGCGCACTGCAGCTCTCAATTTAAAGGGCAAGACAGCGTGGCTTGGCCATCAGCAGCTGCTCTTTAATTGTAGCTGCTGACAGAACTTTGGAGAGAGAGAGAGAGAGAGACAGAGAGATTCCCCGGTTTGTTCATCGACCGGCAACAGTGGGGAACATAGGACCCTTTTTAAAAAAAAAAGGTCCTATGTTCCCCGGGTCTTCTTGGGGGAACGCGGGAAACATAGGACCTTTTTTTTTTAAAAAGGGTCCTATGTTCCCCGGTCACATACAAAGGACCCGGGGAACATAGGGATGATCCCATTTTATTCAGGGTCTTGCCCTTCAGTTATCAGGCTCCTCTCCTGTGGAACCATCTTCCAGATTCGGTCCGGGGGGCAGACACCCTCTCTATGTTTAAGAGTACACTGTAAACCCCAACAGTAATACTAGCTTATGAAGACTGAGGTCACTACAGTTCAAATCTGTTGCAGAGTTAAACTATTAATGTCTATGAACAAATATGTATTTTTATGTTTCAGAGTAAACACAGCTGGTTCACTCACTATTTTTAAGGGTACTGTTGAATCCTTTGATATGACGTCATGATGTGCGGCCCTAACTGACGTTACCTGAAAAATATATCCGAGATGGCTACCCTCACGAGCGACGCAGTATCAAGCATGAAACAACAACTTGTAAGTAAATCAAAACACTTAAAATGACTTTGCTTGTTGTAACACTGTAAGAGTATCACATTACACGTGATATTTGATTGTTAGACGAGGATATTTTTTACATATAAGTTGCAAGCACGCAGCTTCATGGTGCCGTGTGCATTTCTTAAAGCGCCGAAAGCGCCATTACCGTCAAACCACCTGCTAGTCACCGATAATAGCCTGTGTACTGTTAATGTCGAGGCAAGGCAATAATGTTAACGTTAGTCAATAACTCTTTTCAGTCAGCGATAGTCCTTCTGTTTTTGAGTGTGTTGCTGCTGTTTGTGTTAAGCGCCCTGCTCTGGTAAGTTCAATATGATGTTATTCCTACATGCACCCAAATGAGCTAGTGGCTAACCTTAGCTGTAACTTTTACTCAAACAAAGTTAAGGTTATGGATATAATAGTAACCGAATGAACTCTGCAAGTTTTCATTAAACCTTTACAAATTTCTTTTCATAGGTTGAAGTGGAAGAAGTGCAGTGAGCATTCCCCAAAATCAAGGTGACTCAAATGTTAACTTCGGCTGTAACCCATTTTTCACCATTTCTTTTATTTGGAGCCTTTGTCATTATCACTATATCTTGAGCTAATATTTGTGAATAACAAGTTCTCCACCCTCTGAAGTGGAACAACATGGTTTCTGTGTTGTCAGACAATTCATTTAAAGGGTAGGAAGAGCGGAGGCAGACACACTGTGTGATTTCATAATATCAAAGCATAAAGCAGATAGCATAAAGATCCCACCTGTATTTTGCAATCTGATAACATTGTTATTTGCACTCTTGGCCATAAAGTGCTTCACTGTTTGGGGGGTCAGCCCTGGTCTAGATCGATTATTTTAGGCAGTCAGCAGTGAATGCATGGACACTGAAGACTTTGTTTTTTGCTAAGTGAGTTGTAATAGTATCTATAAAACCCAGTCTTTGCCAGTTATTTTTGCTTTTTCTGGTCGGGGGAAATTTTCATTCAAATACTCCATTATGTTGCCTTTTTGTCTCTTTCATATTGAATTAAGTAAACCAAGAAACTGTTAAAATGAAGACTTCACAACAGCTTCTTACCCAAAGAAGAAATCCTATCCTAAATGTCCACATACACATGGATGAATAATGGATTTTTTGCACCTTCCACTACTTATGCACTTCTGTTAAAGCTTTTTAAACTATGCATCACACCCAACCAAAAGACTGTTGAAGTATGCTCACTATTTTAGTAAAGCCAGCTTTTATTCCTTGACCTAAGCTTTGGACTCAAGTAGTAAGTATAAACTGCCAGAGCTGGTGACTCGGACTTGCGACTCGTACTCGAGTCGCACTTAAGTCGCACTACACATTGACTTCAGACTCGACTCGGACTCGACCTCAAAAGACTTCAGACTTGACTCGGACTCGAGGCTGGAGACTCACAAATGACCATTATTTTCATGTTATCATTTATATTCTCATTATGTATTATCTGTCATTCATCTTCTCTGTTTGCATTTGGGAAGTGATCTCTGGCTGTGACTGAGGCTGACAGTAAACACCAACATCACGCATGCGCTGTGTGTACGCGCGCATTTCGAGCAGAGCCTGTCTACTACTGTATACTGTATTAGAAACTCTCTGATTTCAAGACAATGGCGAGTGAAAGAAGCCCAACAGGAGTCCCTTGGATCGTTACATTTGGCTACAATGCCTTCACGCAGTCAGCCAACAAACGGACAGCAGTGTTCAAAGTGTGCAACAAGAAGATTCAAGATTTTGGTTCCAACCACTTCAAACTTCATCCGGCATCTGAAAACGCACCCAGACCGGTCAAGTACTTGCTAATGTGAAAGACGTTACAATTAGCAATTAGCTCTCAAACGAATATTAACGTTACATTCTTGCTGCTGGCCATATGATGTGACAGGCCAGGGGTGGATTGGCCATAGGGAGTACCGGGACTTTTCCCGGTGGGCCGGTCAATAATGGGCCGGTGGCTGCCATTTTTTTTAATTTGTTTATTTAGTTTTTGCTGCGCCTTGCCATGGTTACACTCCCGGCCCAGGGGCAGAGACATGCACCGGCCCACAGAGCTCCACTGCAGCCTGCAGACACATTAGAGGCCCATTGGCTTGTCTGTCTAAAGAATACCTGGCCCAGTGGCCCTATGATAGGCTACAGAGGCCCAGGAGTCCCACCCACGCTGGTTCTTGACCCCAGTATACTACTGTTATTAAGGGCTTGTGTGTTTAAATGTACATCAACGTGAGTTGGCAGAGTATCTGAGCATGGATTGTAGTGGGCCGGTCTGGACCAAAAAGTCCAGGGCCGAATTTTTTGTCCCAGTCCAGGCCTGTGACAGGCTGAGTTAACGTTTCATAATGGTGTGCCAGAAGATTATTCTGTGACATTGTCTTAAGTTAAATTACAGTACAGTCACCCAGTGGCGTTTTGAATGTAAAAACTGTTGCACCAATCACTGTTAAGCTACATATGAAGTATTTTTGTATGTCTACTGTTCTATGAATGACTTATACTTGAATAATGGTTACAGTGTGTTGCACTAGAAACTCACTCACATCTTTTCATTAATCAAACTTGTCTTGTGACAGTTGCGCGAGACAGATTTTTAGCTGTCTCGCCACTTGGCTAGAAGACTGAATAGTAGGGGTGAGACGAGATATCGTGCTGCGTGATCTCGCGCGAGACAAAAACGCGACAATATTTCTAGTCGAAATGAATATTGTCGCGCGAGACAAAAACGCGACAATATTTCTAGTCGAAATGAATATTGTCTCGCAAAGCTATAATTAAGTGGCGCACCAAAAAAAAAAAAAAAAGACGATCGGTTTTCTATCGCTCATTCGCTCGTCATGTCTTCTTTTTATAAAGTCACGTGTGGATCATTAAGCTTGTTGCAGCTTCTACCTGCTGAGAAGATCTCAGTCAGAAGTATGAGATGAGGAGAGGAGCAGCAGCAGGTTAACCTCAGGTCTCTACACTGAGCCTGAGGTAGGAGCAGCGGAGGAATCTAGCTATGGAAGTCTAATGATGCCAAAAGTAAAATGAGTCACACTACCAAATTATAACACAGTTTATATTTTGTTCTACTTGTGTATTTATGTGATATAGGATTTGTGCAATTTAATTTTATTTCAGTGTTTTTTATTAACAATATGATATCATTTGTGATTATTAGATACTTTATTTAATTTATATTTATAGATTAGAATTGTTTCTACCCTTTAATTTACTTTTTAGTATTTGTGATTGAACTTTTGTATTTATGGTTGTTATTTCCATAAATACCAAAATGATCCATCTATAAAACATCTATATGGAGAAACCTTTTACAGTGCTGCATGCTGCATATGATCATTATATATTTAGGAAGTAGAACTAAAGTGATTGATTACATGATGATGATTATTTAAAACATTTCAATTCAATTTCCATTTTGTGAATTGCAACTAAAAGAACAGTCATTTATTTCCTCATTGAAGTTTTCTTTAAAATAGAGTTAAAATCTCGTCTCGTCTCGATCTTGTGAACCCAATATCGAGTCTCGTCTCGTGAGCTGAGTGTATCGTCACACCCCTACACACTATACACACCCCTATGAAATACAAATACAATAGTAAACCAACGTTTTGGTTTTGGCTAGTAAAAAATCTGGTTGGCTAGTAGATCAAAATGTTAATTTAAAGCCCTGTCTGGACCACAGCAAAAAAACCTACACCTCACCATCCCACCCCGCCCGCCCAAAGCCTACAGGAACCACAGCATAGACACACTGTTGAAGTTCAACCACACATTGTATCAATAAAATATTTCTTAACAGTGCAAATACTGCTTACAAATGTTGCATATAGGCTACTGCACACATAGTATGTTTACTTATTTTATTTGAACATTTGCAATCAACATATAAACAAAGTGAAAATTCGGTATTAAATATAAAATCCAACATAGATAAAAGTACACGCACACACACATATAAGCAGACGCGGTTTTACAACAGAGGCAAGGTAGGCAACTGCCTGGGGCCCCACCAACTTCCCCGAACTGCAGGGGCCCCCAGCCATTGCGTTTTTAAATGTAAATGTAAATTTGATTGTTTAAATCGGAAACAAAGACAACAAACTAAAATACAAAGAAATAAAGTATCCGTCTACACCCCCTCCCATTTCGTGTTATAATGGACTATTCCATCCAGGCCATGATCGCGAGAGTTCCAAACTTATGTGACGGAAGTTTGGAAGACGTTACGTGAGCGGTGAAATTGATAACAGTTGGAAAATGAAGCGAAACTACCCAAGTGGTGCCACCAAAAGAAGGAAGCGGGAGGAGGCGAAATCAAAAAATTACGCACTCACGAAGTTGACAACATTTTTTAATGTTTCGACTACAACGCCGGTTGTCGAGGAGCAGCAGGAGGCGCCGGCTAATTCAGAAGGGGCGGAGGTTACCATAGTAACCGCGTCATGCTCGAGCGCTGACAGAAGAGATGTCAACAATGAGGAGGTGGTGAGTAGCAGTCCTGATTCTGTTGACCACCACAAAAGTGTTGTCATCATAGGAGATGATCCGGCGTTGTGGCCCAACGTTTTCAGTGACTGTCAACGTTGTGACTTAGCGAAGAGAGGACCCGTACAAATGGAATTGGAATTCCCCCAAAACGCAGAGGGGCGGCGTTTTACAAAGGCAAACTATTTCATAGTGATGAAAAATGGGGAAAAAATCAACAGGACATGGCTAGTGTACAGCAAGGTGAAGGACGCTGTAATGTGTTTTTGTTGCCGACTTTTTGCCAAGGGAGATGAGTCACAGTCACAGCTAAGCTCCACCAACGGATTTAGGAACTGGAAAAACCTATAGGCTAACCTTAAACAACATGAGAGGTCTGCACAACATATTAAACACATGGATGCCTGGCACACACTGAACGCAAAGTGCCACAGCCATAGATCAGGTGAGACAAAATCTGGTCAAGTCATGAAGAGATTGCTTGCTATTGTTTGCTATCTAGCTGAGCATAATTTGGCATTTAGAGGGCACAGGGAGAAGCTGTATGAGCATGGGAATGGCAATTTCCTGGGGCAAGTGGAGTTAATGGCCAAATTTGACCCAGTAATGAAGGAGCATCTCTGGAAAATTAAAGAGAAACAGATTGCTGATACCTACCTGAGCAAACACATTCAAAATTAGTTAATATGCCTTGTCGCCCAGTGCACCACTGATGCTATAGTAGAGCGTGAGGAGGGACAATTTTTCAGGAGCACGTGAAGGATTTGTCAGTCAAGGCCTTGTCCACAACAAGATGGGAGTGCCGTGTGGATGCTGTCATGGCTGTGCGCTACCAACTTCCTGAGATTGTCGATGCATTGACAGCTGTGCAGAAGCATGCAACATTGAAGAAGGATCCAGAATGTGCCTCCACCGCTGAAAACCTCAGGGAGAACATTATGACGTGGTCATTCATGGTGAGTACCTTTGTTTGGTACGACGTGTTATATCACATAAACCGTGTCAGTAAAATCTTGCAGAGCCCCAGTGTGTCAATTGAGACACTAAGGAGAGAGGTCATGGCAGTGTCAGGCTATCTAGAAGAATTTAGAGAGTATGGCTTTAAATCTGCACAAACAGATGCCAGGGAAATGGCAGAGAAGATGGAGGTGGAGATGAGCTGGCCTGTGGTGCGACAGAGAAAAAGAAAGAGGCAGTTTGATTACGAGGGGAGAGATGAAGATGTGTCTACTCCAGAGGAGCTCTTTAAAAGAGTTTTTTCTCCATCTTGTTGACACAGCCAGTGCAGCTTTATGAGAGAGATTCTCTAACATGCAGGTCTTCCATGACCTTTATGGGTTTCTTTACTCATCTGAGCTATTGAGAAGCACCATTCAGAGAGGGAAGCTTGACAATTGCTGCAGAAAACTGGAGGAAGCAATAGCAGATGTGGATGCAGATGACCTGAAGATGGAGCTCGAAGGAGCCGTCCGGTCCTTCCCTCCACACGTCACATCACCACTTCAAATGCTAGATTACATTTATAAAGGAGAATGTCTTAGACATTTATCCGAATGTGAGCATAGCCCTAAGACACCTCCTTACTCTCCCTGTCACTGTTGCTTCAGGTGAGAGAAGCTTTTTTACCCTGTAACGACTGAAAACGTATCTGCGATCTACAATGGCCCAGGACAGGCTCTCTGCCCTTGCAACCGTTTCAATCGAGCATGAGGTCCAACAAACACTCGATATGGACGCAGTCATAAGCAGGTTTGCTGAGGCAAAAGTACGAAAGCTCAAACTTGTATGAGTAGGATCTCAACTGTCACCTGTTCATAAGAAGATAATTAAGACAGCACTAAAACAGGAACAAAGCAGCAGGAAGACAGTGGCAGTAATGATAGAGATACATGGACATTCAGGGAGAGAGAAGCAGAAGATGAAAACATCACTAAAACAAGAACAAATCAGCAGAAAGACAGTGGCAGTCATGATAGAGACACATGGACATTCAGGGAGAGAGAAGCAGAAGAAGAGGTAGAGAAACAGAGGGACAGAAGGAGAGAGGACAGCACAAAGACAGGGGCAAGAAGTGAGGTAATGATTCTACAGTGCATTTTAATGATTCCTGTAACTACTTGAGTCCTGCTGGACAATCATTTAATCATTATATTCAAACAAATGGATGTTGTGCATACTATGTATCATATTACAAAAAGCTTCAACTGTTAATATGTTTTGTATTTATTTTCTCTGTTCCAGATATCTACAGATGATACGACGCATGAATCTCTCTCTCTCTCTCGCCTTGGGCCCCCAAATTGCTAAATCCGCCACTGCATATAAGATTAACCTTTATTAACCTTTTATTCCTCTCTCTTGGCTCATGGTGGACCTCATGTATGTCTTTATCAGCTTCAAAGCTGAAAAGCTCCTCTCACCTGAGGCCACAGGGAGAGTCAGGAGTAGCCGCAAGGCAATGCTTAAATTACTGTAAAGACCCAGTAACTTTTCACTGTATATGTAGTTCAGCATGTCAAATGGGCAGGTGGCTAACATAAACAGGGATCATCCCTATGTTCCCCGCTTTGTATGTGACCGGGTAACACACACACAAGATCCCGTCTACAGTTAGCCAGTTAGCTGAGTTAGCCGCCAAGCTAGCAACCGAGTTAGCCGCCAAATTAGCCGGCCAGCTCGGGGCCTAAGGCAATTGCTTGGTTTGCCTGTCCTGTTGCGACAGGCCTGTAGTTCAGCATGTCAAATGGGCAGGTGGCTACATGGTCTGGGAAGCCGAGTTAGCAGATGAGTTAGCCGCCAAGGTAGCAGCCGAGTTAGCCGCCGAGCTAACAACGGAGTTAGCCGCTGAGCTAGCAACTGTGGGGGGCCCCTTGAGGGGGATTCCGATAACAGTGTCGCTGCACTTTCCTGCATTGACCATCACAGCATTTAAAGGGACGCGCACACAGTTTGTCGTTGCATTCAATTCATAACCAGTCGTTGTCTGGGGGCCCCCGGCCAGCTCGGGGCCCAAGGCAATTGCTTGGTTTGCCTGTCCTGTTGCGACGGGCCTGTTCAACACATAATAGCAACATTTATTAAATGTTCCAATCCTTAAACATAAAAATGAGGGATCAAAAATGATTAAGATTGGCTTTCTTATAAAGTGTAAAACTGTTACATTATGTTTATTTAAAACTCCATGTGACTGAATAATACAATCACACATTACAAAGTCAAACATCTATCAATTACAATAACTACTTATGAATAAAACGTACGTACATGAGCTGTACAACATCGACATTTTATTAGTCTACGAATGGAAAACCCTACAAGGACATGCAATATCAAGTACTAGTTGTAACAGACTCAAAATGGAATTGTCAAATCTGAAGTACACATGTAAGACTTTGTATACATAGGCCAGTTCCAGCTGCTTCCTATTGAAAACCCTATCCATGTCAGTGACTCCAGACTTGATCCATCACTACATTTTAATATGTTTTAACTTGTTTGTAAATAACTTACTATCATTCCCTGTCTAACAACTGCAGAAAAAATTCAGATTCAAGAAATTGAACCTCAGAATATTAAGGACAGAATTATACACTGCTACAATAGTTGGTCTATGGTTTCATCTGATTAAGTTGAACTGGAATTGTTTTTCTGGAATCATCATCATCATCATCACAACCCATTTGAGAACCAAGGATGTTGTCCATACAGTCTCCGTTCTCCACAACCAGATGAATGGCACCAAAACAACACTGCTCCATGCATGAGGTATTCCTTCTCGGTCATTTCAATGTGGATACCTTTTTTTTTTTAGAAAGAATTCAGTTATTTTTTATTATGATTTATTTTAAATACATATTTACTAATGTTCCATCATGTTCTGTATATGTTTAACAATAAAAGACTGTTCAATGGAAACGTTTTTGTTTTAAATACAGACATTTCAAAATATCACATTTTAGAGCTGTAATCATAATACCATGAAACCGTGATTTTTTGCCTAAGGTTATTATACCGTCATCTCATACCGGCCCATGCCTAGTTGAGACTTAAAGCCAGTTTTCATCTCTAGTCTCCGACATATTAAAGTAACATTTGAACGCGCTAACCGCATGCTTACCTCTGTAGCAGGGCTTTCGTGCCTGTTGATGCTTTCCATCCACACTTGTCTGCTGGGGTGCATTTTTTTATTCTGATGTTCACCCTGCTTTTTCTATTCCTCTCTTTTACTTTGTTTATAGTTCCACTTTCCTTTGTTTTTCCAGAAAATTCCAAAGTGTTGTTGAATCCAGTCCTTGGTTGTCAAAACGTATGGATCAACATGTCAAGTACGAGACGGAGGAACCAAGTGCGTTGGAACCCAGAAAGGTATTTATTGAATTTAGGGAATGGAGAGTGGGAAGGAGAAGTGTTCAGAGTTCTGGGCGTCCAAGGGTTACAGGGATCACCAGGGTTTCGGGGTTCCAAGGTGCTGTGTGTGTGTGCCTCCCCAGGGAAGTGGGAAGCAAATCCTGGAGCTGGAGAATCTGGGAGGTCCTGGGGAAAACACACATACACCACAACAGCAGGTGAGAGGAAGGCAGCGGCACAGTTCAGGGCAAATCCAAGTCAAAAGAGTCAAGCAGAAGGCAGGTCGAAATTACCGGGGCAGAAGAGAGATCGGAGTCGAAGACAAAGGCAGGTCGGGTTTCCGGGATAGGAGAACAGGGCAGGGTTCAGTCAGGTCCGGGTACAGGAGTCAGAGAAAGTAGGAGCAGACTGGTAACACGAGTGAGCTTGCAGGCGATCTGACAAGAAATGACTGAAACACAGGACCTTAAATGCAGAGCATGGTTAATGGCAAATGCAGTGCAGCTGGAGAGTTAACGAGGCTAAGGGAGACAGAGCAGAGTGGGACAGGTGGGGCCAATTGAGTGTAGTTACCAGGTTGGCAGAGGGAATCCATGACACAACACCGTTAATAATTTGTAGTTTCTCTGTGTACCTTTGCTTTGCGTTTAATTTGAGTTTGTCACGGTAGGGTCCTCCTTCGTTTTCCTTCCCCTTCTCCATTTCTTTTTGTTAGTATTCCCCATCTCTTTTTCTTTCTCTTTTTCTTCTTGCTCGTTTTCCCCATTTTCCCCACTTTCCGTTTACATTTGCGTTCCTCCAAAGATGGCGCCAACACCCAAAATGCAACGCGTCATGACGTCAGCTTCACATTCTCTATAAGCCAGTGTACAACTTTTTCTTATGTAGTGATGCATGTGCTTGAAGAGGGAAACATTGCCTTGGAAATTTCTAGAAAGACACTGAAATTAACCAGATCCCAAAAGCACAACATCTTGGAGAACATGGCTGCAGTGATGTACAACTTCAAACCTTACCGAAGTTACAAGGATGTGGGTATGGCAGCTGAAGCTCTTGTTACAGCTCATCCTTGTCTTAAAGAGCCTGGAAATGTGAGTGGATGGTATGGATGGAAAATGAGCCTGAAATTCAAGATGAGGGATTATCGTGGCAAGCTGTCCAGATCTGGATGTTTGGAGTTGTCTGTCAACGCAGGTAAAAGGAGCAAAAATAACCCTGACAAAGAGCACCCACACTCCAACATCAAAAGAGCCAGACAAGCTGAAGTGAACTTCTTTCCTTCCAAACTTTCCCAAGGGAGAAAGTCAGGCCAGTTTGGGAGAAATGAGACTGTAACCACACCGGTATACCTGTGTGAGGAAGACCCACAGTTCTTCAAGACTTGGAATGTAAGTATTCAGTATATTCACAGAACTGTAAGTATCTCTATCAGCCACTTAACTATATCTATTACCCCTTAGTAAACCTTGTGTGTAGGTGTCATTGTAATGGTAAATGGACTGTACCTAGTGTGCACGTGGATATATGCATATAAGCATACATGCAGATCATGACAAGCCATTCAATATAATTCACCCCAGTATGCCACCACCACGTAGTACAACCTCAGTAATAAACATAAACTAGGGTTATCACCTTTCTGACAATGTCAACAAAAACTGAAAATATATAAAATTCATAAATAGAATTTATAGAATTTAAAGCAGAGCTGTTGGATTGAATTGGGTTACACACGTGCATCTGATGAAGTGACCAGTGAATGTACTTGCAGTTGTTGAGTTTCTTCAAGTTAACCTTACAGTTGCACCCTCTTTGTGTCTTTCAGGTGGAGGAGTCAGATGAGCCAGGCATCACTGACACTCCTGTTGCTCTTGTCACAGCAGATCCAGTTCATTTAACTCCTGCAAGCATTTCTGTTGTTGTGGAAGACAATGTTGTGATGAGTGATATCCCCAGCTTAGCTGATGCATTTGCATTGTTGTTTGGATTGATGTATGCATTGCATTTGGACTATCCCAAGAAACTCATTCACACTTTTACATTTATCCAGAAAATCCTAATGGGTGTTGATGATGGCAAACCACTTAAACCTTGTCTACTGAGTCTAAAAAATGACCTGTTAATGAAAGAGTAGGCTAACTTAAGAGTTGTGTTTATGTGTGTTTTCTTGTCTGCATGTTGGTGTGTTTTTGGAGTTCCCAGTATGGTAACTTTATAGTATGTTGTTGAACACCATGATGCTCAAAGCATTTGAAACAGTTTACATTTGGCAGATTGTCTTGCCCCTCAAATCTACCGTAGTTGCTGTTGTTTATACTTATCTGTTGTACACCAACTTGGTGCTCTGAATCCTAAAATGATGTGACATGTGCCTTTTTTATATTTTGTTGTATAAATAGAATTTAAATGTTTGAGTTTAATTAGATTGTCATTTAAAAAAAAAATCTTACTTAAAAAAATTTACGTTTAATTAAAAAAGTTATTACGTAATCAGTTTCTGCAAAAGTTTTGAGTACTATGAACATATCAGGGTTTACAGTGTATGCTTATAGTTAGGACGGGCCAGGCTTGTCCTGGACCAGCTCCTAGTTTATGCTGCTATAGGCTTAGACTGCCGGGGGACTCCCACTCTGAGTCTGGTTCTGCCTGAGGTTTCTTCCTGTTAAAAGGGAGTTTTTCTTGACACTGTCACCAAGTGCTGCTCATGTGGGAATGTTGGGTCTCTTTAAATTAGTACGGTTTAGACCTGCTCTATGTGTAAAGTGCCTTCATATGACTTTTGTTGTGATTTGGCGCTATACAAATAAAGATTGATTGATTGATTGATTGATACTCATTAGTGCTATGTTGTCTAGTAGAAGTAGTATTCATTTGTATTTGAGCCACATTTATTTATTAAGATTTGGTACATAACTGACCATGTTCACGCTCTCAGATACTTACCTCTATATAACAAACATTACTGTTATTTTTTCTATTTTGTCCTTTGAGTTCAATAAATTTGTCTTCATGCACCTTGAGTTAAAAGTTCAGAGCTTGATGTGCTCTTAACTATGAAACAACGTACTGCTGACAAAGTGGCTCCATTTATAATGAGAGGAGTCACTGCTCCAAGCTACTGATTGTTCAGTGTCTATGGTGTGACTTTAGTCTATCAGCTCAAAATCAGTTTAAGACACATTCAGTGATTGAATATGTGAAGCAATGTGGAGCATCTATTAACACCTTCCCTTCAACAACCTGTTTATTCTTAGATGTGCATGGACAGTGGAAACTTTTCTCATACTTGCATAACTCTTTTGATATGTTATCAGAAGAGAACTGGTGGTCCGTCCCTCCTTTTAGTTCCTGTCTGATGGATCAGCAGAACCAACTGTGGTACAGTTTAACTGTCCATTAGCCATTGCTGACTGTGTCAGTCTTTTCATTCATGGTACACAGTTGATTTTCATGTATATAATTTAAGCTCAAAGTTGAAAAAAAACACGTATGCTTATTATTTATTTTCATATCTTAGATTATGCCTTCTTTGTATGATTGATTGGGACCTATTCCATGCTAGGTAAGTAAATGGCATTCAGGGCATTGCTGTTTTGTTTTGGTCTATGCATTCATGGTACACTGTTGACCTTGTATATCTAATCACTTCAGCTAAGTTTATCATGTCATGCTTGTTATCACATCCATCTCTTAGCAGATGTTCCATCTTTACTTGATTCATTGAGACATGTTCTATACCAACTGGGAGGTCAGCAGCTGCCCATGTCATTGCTGGCTAAGTCATGATGACCATTACAGGTATGGTTTGTTTTATCTATTTATTTATGGTACACACTGACATTTAGAGACACGTATATACTGACTCCATCTGAGACGATGACGCCTCTGTATGATTAGTAGAGAGCCGTTTTATTCCTGCTTGGTAAGCATTGGGGGGGCTAGTATTAGTTAGTGTTATCTATATTTAGCAGCATTCTACAATTAGTCATTTTCAGGTAGCCGCTGACTTCTTTTGGTCAGGTCAATCACTGCTGAATTTCAGGTTTTCAAAGTTTTCAATGTCTTTACATCAAGAATGAATCTTTATTAATTCAGGGGACTTTGCTCATTTCAGCAGTTCAAACTAGAAGAAAAGAGTGAGAACTATTCAGTCTGTTCATACCTACATCTCTTGCTTAGATGTGACCTGCAGTGGTAAAAAATAATAATAAAAAAAATTCCGTGCTCTGCTCATCATTATGTTTAATCTCTTAGCAGCTTATGCAGCTTTGTATGATTTAATTGTGGCTTTTTCATCCCTGCTTGCTAAGTAAACATTCTTTGGGGGAGAATATTAGACTGTGTGTTCTCTAGGCCTTGCACCGCTTATTTTGGTTATTTATTTATTCAAGTCACTCAATTCAAAATCACCCTGTAGAGCCCAAGCACCAAAGACTTTTGACAGCACCTTCTAAGTTTCATCGGTATAATAAACAACTCTTTTTGCTTCATTCACTTAAATATCTATGTGTTTAATGGAGCTCAGATTTAGGATAGGTTTGATGATAGAATCATTCCGCACAGATGAAATAACATTATTTTGAAAAGCATATTTTAAACAGAAAATATAAAATGTTCACCAAATTAAGAGTTTGACTTTGGTAGAGTGAGAGCTGTATTACTCATCCTATTTTCAATGTTACATTACAAATTACATTTAAAGGAGAAATATGTAACACTGACAGCAAACATTTATAATGGGCACTTCAAAATATTTGAGAAATCTCCATCCAGTTCCATCCAATTGCTGTGAATTATTGAGTTTACTACTACTGGAGGGACTGGCTTCTCAGTCCTTTATCAAAATTAGAATGACAATTTGAAAATTCACATTTTATAATCCTTCTTTTCCTCTAATCCTTACGCTTAAGAAATGATTTCTCTGCTGATCGCAAAACAACCAGAACTTGTTACATTCTTCATTCCAGTATGGTTGCTTTGTTCAGTACTGCTTCTTTACTATAACTTTTTTACTGCACAGTATTTCACATATTATCATAAAAATATTCAACATTCTCTTGTGCTTTCCATCCATTTTCCAGTTGATCTATGACATCCAGAAGTGCTATATGGCATATCTCAGAATAAAGAAAAACAGGAACACTTCTTTTGTTTGGAATTATAATCACAGCACTGGATGATCAGGCAGTCTACTACCATCAATGATCAAATTCAAAAAATCAGGTTCAACTTTAAATTCAAGATATGTTTGTAGGTCCAGATGTAGTGCCACAATATAGTCTACAACAGCTTTGCCTCTTCTAGAAACAGAAATGAAATGATCAGTTTAAAGGCCTCCGCATGTTTATTTACACCCATGTCCAGAACAACTCTGGGAGAAATGCTGTCTACATCAACCTAATCTATGACAAGAGTCTACATCATTGGAGTACATCAATGCCCATAATTGGCTAAAAAATAGATGTTGAGGTTTATGGGGATAAACAATAAGAAATGATAATGAAGGAATATAGTGACACCCGGTGTTACAAGTGTAAGCAGAAAATTCCATTGTGTGCTTTATATACAATTGTAACACAAAACAGGTCAAAAACAGTGTTCTTAATAAAAAATACCAACTACACCAGAAGCTTTGATAGCTCTCCTGCTGTACGGTGTCCCAACCAAGTAAATCCATCAAGTTCCATCCACTTGCATGATAAATGTGTTTCATTCAGAGATTAAATCTTGCTCAAGCAAATGAAGTAAGCTTACAGTTTGTTTGCATCCATCCATTATTACTCCAGTGAACTAACAGAATGTGCTCAGTACTCACAGTCTGGACCTGATCTCCTGATGTGGCTCCCCTGAGGATACGCTTGACCAGTCGACCAAAAGATTCACATTAAAAATAAATAAATTAAGTATAAAAGGAAGCAAAAATAAGTAAGTTCTTTAAAGAGCTGAATATTTTGATACTTGAATGATTCTGTAGCTGAAAGTATGCAGAAGTTAGTGAACAAGAAACGTACGGAAGAAAATGAAATATCAGAAGACATGAATTGAAGAGAGTCACGGGGCAGACTGAAAACAGAAAGCCTAATGATCTGTTATTTGTGAATGCAGTCTTACATTATACAGTCAAGTCAGAAACTGTAAGAAGCAAACACTTTACAAAAATGACCTCAATGACTAAGTCAGTCCCTGATTATTATTCTCAGCTACTGACTGATTGCTGAACTCTTCTCCCATGATTGATCCTGACCTGTTCTCTGCATACTAATGCAATCTGACACCTGAGCCCATATTTATCAAGATACTTTGAGTGGGAAATCAGGCCTAATTGGCCCCAAATTCTCAAAGTGACAGTGTAAAGCTTCTTTAGCAAGTCCTCACGCTGACACCACAAAATAGTTTCAGTCCTTTCCGACATGACTCATATCAGTGTCAGTAATAATATATCATATAGTGTTTTCTGATGTAGATACTGCTATAGAGTTGGGGGAAGAGTGTGGTTTAGAAAGGATTAAGGGTTTGGGTTTGTAAAGGTGGGGGAATGATCATGATCAAACCAATGTTGACTGTCTGTAGGAAATGTAAGCAAACTGTGTTACACTCAGGTTTTGTTTCTGACAGATCTAGAATTTATTGTGCTATATGTTTAAGATAAATCACTATTGGCTAGTTTATTATTTTAAATCTGTATCAGCTTTAATAATTCAGTACTGGTCAGGTTGTGGTTTTAACCCAAACCATGATGTTTCCATAAGCCAGTAGTTTTTGTGTCCAAACCTAAAATGGTCCATAGAGGCAGATGAGAAAACAGTCTTATGTATCATTTTTTGTAACAGTGATGTGATTTTAGAAGGTACTTACAGATGATGTCATCCTAACAATAGGGCTGTCAGCTCAGAGCACACTACCATAGATCATTTTGGAAAAAATACTTCAGTTTTCTTTAGTTTGGACTGAGTTTAGGGCTTTTTTTCATATCAGGGCAATATAAAGTGAAACCAGCAATGCCTGAAGGGTAGAAACTCTGTCCAGAAACATCTGGCATTCTCTCAAACACAGTTTGTAGTTAAAAAGATAAATGTTGCATGGTTTCAGCTATTCAACAGGCCTTCACCTAGTATCCATTCACTGCCTCGCTTTAATATGACCTATCCTACTAAACCAACCATGAAGGCCGTAGAAGGTGTGTGCCTTGTACTTCAGCAGCAGTCCTGTGGGATCAGGCTCTGGTCCGCAGTAGTCCAGCCCTGTTTGTGGACAGTTTGCGTGGGTAAAGCAGTCAGGCAGATGGCTGGCTGGACAGCCGGCTGCTTCTGCAGGTGTTAGCCACCTGTTGGCTCCAGAGCTGTCCAGGGAAAGAAGCAGACCTCTGGGCCGTTTTGGGGCCAGTGTTGAATTTGGCAAGATGGATGCTAACAGAAGGCTGTGATGAACAACAGGTACAGAGAAGGTAAGATAAATGTAGTTTGCATTTATTTTTATTCTTAATACTGGTGAAATATTTAAAAGTCTGATTAAAAGCAGAAACTGTACATAATTTAGCATTTAGATTTGTTTTTGTTTTTGACTGCAGTCTTTGGGAATTTGGCTGTTTTCTACTTTGCTCTCTCTGGACACATCAGGCACAAATAATCAATTATAACTTCTTCTGAGCTGTCAGTTATACGACAACAATTAGACAATAATTAAAAGTGTACAGTCTCAGAGTGACTAGAAACCCAAACAATAGCAAGAAAGAGAGAGAGAGAAAGAAAGAGAAGAAAAATGGTGTGTGGCTGTATTGTTATTATCTGTATCATTAATTATCATACTGATCTGAAGGTGAACACACACACACACACACACACACACACACACACACACACTTGTATAGAGGAAGCCTTTGTTGCTCCTAACTTCAAATATATCTGAAATCAATGCAGGTCCATTCAGTCACTGATGGTCACACATGCAGAGTGCATCACACACACTTTTTTACCTGGATCTTTAACATGCACTACTGACATTCCTTAGAGACCCTTACAGACAATGTCCAGTAATAGTAAGTACTGGTTAAATAAGAAAAAAGGACAAGCACAAGCATACAGTGGATGAAATGTTACTGAGACATAAATAAACAACTGTGGATGATTCAGCAAAGGCTAAGCCACATCTATTTATCCCATATTTCTTCCCTGCTCATGTGTGCTGGGTCAGGTACCTGTACACACTTCTACACATTTCTATTTTTATTGAGGATCAGAATGTTTTTGTTATCCAGTAATAATATTTTGAGCAACCTGGACTTTTTATTAGATTTGAATTTTTTAAGAGCATTGATGAAAATGTTTCATAATGGAAACGTGGAGCTGCAGCTGCAACACAAGCTACAGAAAACAAAGTAAGTAAGATAGTCTAAGTCCAATATCTGTGTCTCCAGCCAAAGACTTGTGTTTATGTGTAGATAGTAGAATATTCACTAATTTGCCAAACTAAAGAAAGTTGAATATCAAATAGAATGTTGTGATGCAAATAATTCAAGAATTGGATTAATGTGATATTTGTAAGTATTTAACCATTTTAGTGAAAGTATTTGGACAACTAAATGAAATATGAGCTCTGTATTCATTCATGCAAATACATGTTCATAAGTTCCTGGAAGGACTGATCAACTGTGATGTCTGGCTGGATCCTCCTTCTACACATCTCAACCGCTTCATGAATATGGTAAAAAACTGATTTAGGATTAATTTAGGATGAAGGCAGTGGAACAGTTGACTTGACTTGGCTCACAGCCGTTCATTATTGCTCCATAGTGTTCCCTGTGCACTGACAAAACTCCAATCATGACAGAGAAGCAAAACTGGAAGTGTGTGTGTGTGTGTGTGTTTGTGTGCTGAGTTGGAAAAACTGGGGCTGTGGGTGATACAGTAGTTAAATGTATATTAATGCTCTTTCTTCTCTTGCCCCCCCCCCCCCATTCATTAATATACATATTTTAAAAAAGGAACATTATGCTAATTTGGCACTGCATTAGGTAGCAGAGCTGGTAATTTGGTCTGAAATATAATTCTGTACACATTAACAAGTCACCTTAGGCAAAACATTGTTCAACTTGGTTTAATCTAATTATAGAGCAAACATTAGAACTCCATTTGGGTTGCCTCGCCTGCTTTCTGGAGACTCTGCTTTGGCCTGTGGTGGAGCTCACTTAGCTCACATCACTTGAAGATGATCGCTCTTTCGTGAGCTCTGCCACTGATTTGAAACAATGTGAAAATATGGGATCACATCACGCAGTGAGACGAGATGAGTCTGGACACTAAGAGATTGTGAACAACAAATAATTACACTGAATGAACACAATAATGTGATTTTGAACCTACACATACAGTAATATAGTTCTATTTGCCCACAGCTACAAGGCCCACATTGGTCAAAACAGTCTTTGTTTTCCTGATGAGTAAGTCTACTTTTAGTCTGTGCCTGTTTGGTGATTTCCAGGCACCAAAGGAGCACACTTACACCAACATGGAAGGGGAAGCTCATCTGAGGCTGTGTTTATGTAGATTAAGTGTGCAGGGCAATTTCTGTGCTCATTTTGGCACGAAATGATGTTTGTGATAACACTGCCTCTTATCATTCACACAGAGGTGCATTACAGCTTACAGATGTCTCCAAAATCACAAAACACCTTTTATTCATGTACTTTTGCCACTTTGAGTTTGCAACACATTTTTCCATTTACTGCAGGTTGACATGAGAATCAAAACACTATTTTATTTATAAGAAAGATTCTAACTAATGATATTATGCAATTGACCATAATCCAGTGACACAGAGTTCAGAAACACGTTCTGTCAGTTTCGGTGTCCCACAACAGCTGTCTGATCTTTTTTTAATGTTATTTAAGCAGCTGTAGTCATCACACTGCAGCAGGAATAATATATCTTCAGTCTCTGATTTGAGACAGGGACTCACACATCAGTGCAGTTCATGAATCAATTTTAAAATAATCTTTTTGACATAGTGAGTTCTGTGCATGGATGTGTATCTATTTAATCAGTGTGTAAAATATCCATTGACAACAGGATGTCAAGTGCTGTGTGTACTCCTTCCTAAACACAGTAGGCATACATCAACACCTATGTGCCTTGAAAAAATAAAACTCTGGATTTCCAAAGTCAATTTGTATCTGTATATTTAAGCATTTCAAATATGTAGACTTTGATAATAATTGCAATCAAATGGAAATGGCAAAATAGATCAATTTCCAATGACTCCCAAAACAATATATATGAGTGTTTTCAGCACCCTCTATTGGATGAATGGGGACTAGACCACACATATTGATCATACCTACACTCCAGAATAACTCATAGGAGTGTAATATGCCACTTTCCAAAACCTGGTTTGGTTAGTTTAAAGGATAAAAAGCACTTTGTTAAGGGTTAGGGAAAGATCATGGTTTGGGTCATTTCAAAGAAAAGCAATAGAAAGCAGCTGTCACAGTTGATCCTACCTGGGATTCACTGTGCTCAAACCCAAACAATGACTCCTTCTGTCTGCCAAAGAGATATTAAGTACAGTAATTGCCTGTCAGTGCCGCTTCATTCAGCCATAACGCTCGTTGCCAGCTGAAAGAGAAAACTTCTCCAGAGAGGCAGGAGACATTTCTTAGGCCACCCTTGATAACTAAAAGCCTGACAGTGTATCCATCCCATTTCCGTATATCAATGCCAACTGTTTAATAGGGATTTGGGCTGATTGGGGGTAAGCAGAGCTCTGAGAGGACACTGTGTTTTCCTCGAGATCTCTGAGAAGCTTAAAGAGAATTTAGCTTGAAAATAAAATAAACAAGCAGACAGATTTCTGTAATTACAATGTCAATTATGCATTGTTGTTCAAATCGAGTCAAAGCTGTCATTAAAGAGTCAAAAATCATCATGCCTTTCTCATTAACACAGATAGTGATTTAAAGTCCAACTGAGACTACAATTAGCTATCCATTAAAGTCCATTTTAAACTTACAAAGACAGGAAAAAAAGGTCTTTGGAGTAACTAACAATTGCTTTGATTAGCAATGAATCTGTTGAATAATTTCCTGGATTCATTAGTTAACATTTTGGCCAATGAATTGTCTGATAATTGTGATATTTTTCCAGAGCCCATGCTACATTTAAAACATTGCAAGTCTTTTTATGTTTTGTTGAGGCTGATATCTGCTTGTCCATCAGTGTCGCCTGTAAATAGAATGTTAATGTTAATGCTTCATATAAATAAGCACAAGGATATTTTGTATTTTTTCTTTTTGTCAACAAATTCAAATCCAAAACAACTACAAGTGTCTTTCTTCGCAACTGTTTTTATGTTTATTATCAATTTGTGAATAAAAAACCTGAGTGCAACTGCTTTAAAAAGTAAAAATATAATATTCACTATACAACAGTTCTTATGCTTGGCTGAACTGGAAAAATTGGTGTATTGACAAAAGCAAAATGCAAGTAAGTGCAAGTTGAAACATACATTATGACATATATGAAGCATGTGTCCACTGGAGACACAAGACATAGCGGCAGATGCATCAGATCTGTGTGAGGAGACTGTCCTCTTTTTCTTGCGATGGTTTAATGGCATCAGACTAGAGAATTAGCACCAACGTTTTATCTTGATAAACCAGCTCTAACAGTAGAAGATGGGAACTTAAAGTCCATGTAAAGTAAGAATAAATGTGTTCTGAGTTTGACATACCACAGACAAGTGTGTTGTTAACCACCCTGCCAAATTTGAATGATTAAAAAAATCGCCAAATATATGAAATTAGGCTTCAAAGTAGTGTAAAAATCAGCCTCTTTCTCTGCTCCCAAATGCTGTGGGAGTGGCCGCCGAATTCACTGAAACTCCGTCCCCTACCAAGTGTCACCTGACAAGTCCAGAAACCAGAAACATGGACGCTAGGCCTGAGAGCTTTCTGCTACTAACTCAGCCGCTTGCTCAGCTGCTAACGCGGCTGCTAGCTCGGTGGCTAACTCAGCTAACTGGCTAACTGTAGACTGTAGTAGTAGTAGTGTGTGCTGAATGTATTTATACCTCTACAGCAGCAGGGGCGGGTTTATGATTTTCAGACCAAAACCTGAACACAGAAATCTTGAAACACAGTTTGTGAAGCCTAGCTCCACAATTCAAATCTAAATGGTTGAAATGCTTTTTACACATTTTTTAGAAATACATTTATGACCTATTTAATGTGTTTAGAAGAAAATGTCTGAATTCACTTTACACAGCCTTTAAATTAAGTTGTTTTTCTTTTGCCATTTTTCAGGAAATGAAAAAAAAAAAGTCAGAACTTGCTCTAGGCTCTAAACCCATTGGTTCAGACATCAATCTTTAAAGATACCTGACAAATCTTTAATTTCATTTCTGACAGCAGGACAGTATGTGTGGGATTGAATCAAAATAAACTACAGTTTGTGTGTTCATAGTAATGAAGGAACTTGTCACCCAGTGTGACAGTGCGACTCATTGATCTGTTTTTAATAGTTTAGATAGATATACCAGGCTCTGATACACACACAATACTTACTAGTGGATACATGTATGGTTGGCTTGAGGCTGCACATAAGATTTGACACTATAGAATATTGGCAACATACACTTGAGTCTGATCTCTAACTCCACTATAATCCACATCACATTGATATGTTACACTTAAGGAGTTATAGTCCACACATCTCTCCCAGGCTTGTGAGAGCAGTGAATATGTTTGTGTGCCTACCGGCCATGATGGGCCTGGACGCTGTCACATCATCCCTCCTCAGAGCCCTCAGTGTTTACGCTCAATCACTTCCCATCTGCCTTTTTCACACACAGTTGACAGGTGCGAGAGATGATTCATTGAGAATCTTTCAACCAACAAGACTCCAATCAGGGGATTTAGTCCATGTAACTCATAGCATTTAGGATTCTAACAATCCCCAGCACACCGAAGAATACATGTAATAATAATATAATGTAATTACAGCAACAGAATTCAAATTTCAGAGCAATGACAAAGATCATATTTGTTTCAATTACTTTGGATGTCAAATGGCTGGTGGGTCAGCTTTAATGTCTTTCTGTTACAACCAAAACATTAAGATCAATCACTTTCATGAATAATTCACAATATATTCTGGAACTTAAAGCGATGGTTCGGCGTAATTTTGACCTAGCGTCATATGCACCATGACGTCTATCTAAACACCACCTCAGCCCTTTTTTTTTCATTTGGTCACAAATCGGTGGAGTTAGAGCCATCAGCCGAATGTCTTAGTACAGGTGCTAATGGAACCAAACATGTATCTCATAAATGACCCCACTAATAATGCCTGGATTGTTATCAAACTTCTACAGTAGTACAAATAGGGTCTTTACTCATAAATCCATGCATTGGAAAGTTTGTAAGTACACCAGGAGTTTGTTAAAATACTGTGTGGTCGCGCAAGATCCCGTACAGATCTCTCTAGATGTGCTATGTGCGGGATCTCGCACGACAGGAGGTAAACAAACTGTGCATGAAGGTAAGTAACTGCAAAATAAAACAGGATGTGAGGTTAACTGGAGTCCATATGAGTAATCACACTTTAGTATGGTAGCTATTTAGCTATGAAGAGGATGACATGCCCAGTCTTAATTCAGGCTACAAAATGCTAATTGGTCAGCCGAAACAGTCATCAGGGGGCACAGCATCAGATCTATATATTTTGCTAAATAAATTGTAAACAGGTCATGAAAGATTTCCTAAATGTTGTTTAACTTAAGAGAATCATTACTAATGATAATCACAGGCTAAAAAGGAGAGGACTAAGGCTCCATGCCTTAAAATGACAATAATCCTCCTTCTTGAGGATGTGCTGAAAGTTTCATCATAAAAACATTACATTAGTAATGAACAAAATCGTTCCTGCTATAAGGGTTTCCTCCAAAACATACTTGCAAAGTAGATTAATAGGGTGTAAGTGTATTTTGTACTATTCAGGTTGCTCAATCAGCAGTCCTTAAGTGGCAGTCCTTAATCCCCTACTGGCTACCCCACAGACGACATCCCACTTGTCTCAGGCATGAATGGAGTTGATGCGTGAGCACTTACACCAGTTTGGTTCCTCTGTCTGCCACTGCAGTGATGCCATAATAAGTTGACGGCCAGTCAAAGGGGACATATCTGTGATGGTTGGGACTCAGCCCCCTCTCTGTCTCCAGTGATCTTTGTGAGCATGAATGAAAGCTGTCAGCTCAGTATTACCTGAGAGGGATGGAAGCAGAGAGAGGAAGGGTGATACAAGGAGTAATGACACAGGATGGAGTGGTACCATGGATATGATTGTTGAATTCACCTGAGGGACTTTCAACTGGAGAAGATGGGCTGAGTCAGATCTGATAGGAGAAATGATGGAGATGACAGCAGAGGGATCATGAGACAGCCAGTCTCCACTGTCTGACTGACATTAACAGTACAGGCCAACGCCACCGTGTGCTGGCAGTGGAAAAATGGCCCTCCAACAGTGTGAGCACAGCACTGACATTGTTCCTAAAGAACATATATGTTGGTAAATAGACTTGATAGAGTATCTTTTTTTGGCTCTTGACCCTGTTCTAACATCCTAACCTTTTCATGTCCTCAGCAGTTAGAGATGTGAAGTTTTCTTGTAAATTTGAGTATTCTTTGAAGTCTAAATCAAGACCTTATCATTATTATTATTATTTATCTGGTGTTCTATGTAACATAGGTTCCACCCTCTACTGGAAACTTGGTAATACTCTCTTCAAATCACACATACACACTGATATTTGTATGTACGCAGTCAGTCAATCGGGATATGTCTACTGACTTTGTGTTTCAATGCTGCTCTCATCTGTTCCACCTCAACAACAACAGATCTGCTCACTGATCTTACCTTTTCACAGGTGGAGTTGCTGCTCAAGCAAGCTTGTTTCTGTCCAATGTTCCCGGCTTCATTAGCACTTTTGATAGACATCTTTCTGCTTTGAGTGCCTTGGTTTGCACTTCACCCTGTTCCTCATCACCACCCCTGCTGTCAGCAGATGCCTCTGCTGAGACTGTCCCAACAGCTTCACCAATGGATGATGATGACAACGTTTTGTTTCTGTTCGCAACATCTCTGATTTTTGGAAATCCCCTTCCGACTTCAGTTCACCGTGATTTCCTAAAGGTTAAGGCTTTGGCAGCAGAGCATGGAAGGCTCACACTGCTCATCCAGCTCAACCAGCCTTTGTTTCACCTTTTCTCCTGGACATTTGGCATTGTGTCAAAGCATCCTGGAATGAGCTACTAAAAAGAGGTCACTATTGATTTCCTTCATGAGAGTGCCAGGCCACATGGAGACAGACTGTCATGGTATGTCCCCCTGATTCCTCACTCAGCTGGCTGGTCAGTGAGGAAGAAGCCACTACTTCCACTGGTGTAGGATAGAGACACACTGGTTTATTTCAAGAATATTTTCCAGCAGGGTGCACACATTTTCCACCGAGGAGCAAGTTTCGCGGTTTGATTCCAGGCTCCTCCAGTCCACATGTTGATGTTTCCAAGATACTTAACCCTGAATTGCTCCTGATGGCTGTGCCATCAGTGAATGAATGTGTATGGATGGTTAGCTTTCATCTGACGAGCAGGTTAGCACCCAGGTCAGCTCCTGTCATCAGTGTATGAATGTGTGTGAATGAGTGAATGTGACATGTAGTGTAAAAGTGCTTTGAGTGATCAAAGACTGGAAAAGTGCAATATAAGTACAGTCCATTTACCATTTGCCCACACATGTACCTACAGCGCCACCCAGTGGTCAAACTTATATATATATGTACATAATAATAAAAATTTCGACACATACCATGTGATAAATATATATATTTCAGCTACAGTATAGTTTATCACAGAAAGTTCATTGTTAGACAATTTTGATCTGCATTACTTGGTGACTAATAAAATGTTGCAAGATGGTTATGTATTTAAAAAAACATTGAATCAAACTTTTGACTTTAAAGAAATGCTTGGCTTGAGTTTCTGTGTCCCTTAATTTATGGCAGACGTGTGGCGAATGTCCTCATCTGAAGTCACACCAGAATGAAAAACAAAATGGGAAAGAATAAGTGTGTGTGTGTGTGTGTGTGTGTGTGTGTGTGTGTGTGTGTGTGTGTGTGTGTGCGTGTGTGTGTGTGTGTATTGGGTTAGAGAGAGAAATTGAGAATTTGGTACAGATACGAGTGTCCCAGTTCATTAAAAAACAGATGCACAGTGGTTCGGTGGTTAGCATTGTTGCCTCACAGCAAGAAGGTCTTGGGTTTGATACCTGGCTGGAGCAGGGCCTTTCTGTGTGGAGTTTACATGTTCTCCCTGTGCTTGCATGGGTTTCCTCCAGGTGCTCTGGTTTCCTCCCATTGTCAAAAAAAATGTATGATAGGTTAATTCTCCTGTCAGTGCCTGTGACGAAGGCACTGACATGGAACTGGAATGCTGTACAATGGCTGTCCATTGCTTCTAGTGCTTAGGATGGGTCTCACTGTATAACTGTATGTGTGTCAAATAAATAACCTTTAAAATTGACCCATTAATGTTGAGTGAGGGCTCTTAGTTTACCTTTGAATGAATTTCACATCCAAATTAGATATACATGCATGTCCTCATGTTAGAGGTTATTGTTGAAAGAGCACAGATCTTCTTTGGGCTTTCAGAAAAGAAGGAGGTTCTACAGTAATTATGATAATTATTATAATTTTCAGTCTTTATTAACTGCTGGACTTGCTAAAAATGTACTATATATGCTAGAGGAAAGGTTAGCAAGTCATCAGATTATTAGGGTTCATCATCTTGAAACTAGGAAGTCTAGTAGATTTTGAAGTACATTGTCATGGACCTAGGGTTGGTCAAAGAGACCTTTCAGTACATGCTAGAAAGGTCAGACCAAATTAATTAAGAATAATCCTTTGGGGATTTGAATATCCAAGTCTTGCTCATGACCAGTGCTGGACAGATGCATGAAAAGAAAAACACAGCGAACATCACCACGCTACAATGAGCCAGAGTTAAACATGTGTTCATATTTATTCAGCTACATACATACAATACAGCCTGAGAATCTACAATGTGGCATCCAATTCACAGCACAGCAGTGATTTACTCTGATGGAGAACTGAGCAATTGTGACATTTGGACTGGAGATGATGCAGACTAAAGTTGGCCATGCCCCTGGGCTTTACTCTCGGCTCTGCTGTGGGTTTCAGAAGCTGGGCACTTCAACTACTGAACAGATGAACACAATTCATCAAGATTCCTCAGCTAAACAACTCTGTTTCATGCTGACACTCTTTTTCTTTGCCCCTGCTCTCCATCTCCCTGACACTTGAGACTCTTTGCCATTTTATCTTTACAAAGAAAGTGGCTACCAGTCTCTGAACCAGTCACCCAGAACCTATAGTCAACTGTAGTGTGACATCAGTAAGTACACTAGGTGTCAGGAAGACTGGAGAGTAGGAGTCACTGAAAGGAAACAAACTTGGTCTCAACTGTCAAACATTTCTTCAGCATATGTTCAGTGTTTTGCTATTATATAGATAACTGTTGCTATTGGAAACATAAGTGAGACTGTAATAATCATCAATCATGTGTTTTACTATTGAGTGAATGATTTCACCTTTTCTATCATCTTATATAGTGCAGTGTCATCACTACTTCACATTAACTGCTGTGAATTCAGACAGTACTAAGTGTCCACAAGGAAAGTACTCCTTTTACATGAATTCATTCAGAATAAGATGAAGGTGGAATATGCATAGGATATAAATCCTAACAGGATAAAACTTCAAAACTTGATCCTTAGTAGACTAAAGTCAATTCATAAATGTTGCTAATGTTTTTCAGGTTACATTAAAAGATTGCTCCATTGATTTAGATTAAATCAGTCATTGATGGATAATTAAGTAAAATATATAAAAATGAGAGCCAGAGACATTGTCTTTTTCCCTACACATTATTTTTCCTTGTCAAAATCTGACAGGAGAAGCAGTTAAGGTAGGTAGCTGGGGTATTTAAAAAAATAATTTAAACTAGACTGTATAAACTGTCTTCTCCCTAATCAATAGGGAGATTACATTTGACCTTGGGAACACATATCTGTGATATGAATATTTGAAACCACATCTTGGGGTCATCTTCTAGCTTTTTCACAGATTTGTGAATGGTCATAACAGAATAATGCAGAATTTTGAAAAACATGGTTACAGAAGCTAAGCAGCATTGAAAGCATGAAAAATGCTGCTGAAATGTCCTCTTGTAAATCTAAAAAGGCCAGACACTGTTAGGGGTCTCCTGGTTGTTGCTAACCACACCAAGGTCTGGTTAGCAACAACCTGGTTAGCTTTGAAAAGCTCCATTCCTTTGAGCAGGCACGTGCACACATAGGGCCCTAGGGGTGCTTGAGCCCATGCCCTTTTTGGCTCGTATTAAAAAGTGCCCTCTGTGTGTGTGTGTGTGTGTGTGTGTGTGTGTGTGTGTGTGTGTGTGTGTGTGTGTGTTTTAGTTGTTGTGTTGTTGTTGTTGTTGTTGTTTTTGTTTTTGTTTTAAACAACATTAATAAATTCCTGTTAGGGGTGTAAAAAAACGGCGGTACAAAAACTCCACGGTAATTCTACCGTACCCATTTTCTTGTAATACGGGGTTGTTGTGTGTGTTGAGCCTGCTGCTCCTCTGTCCGTTGCAGCTCCGCTCGGTCACAGAGCCGCCAGAGAGAGAGAAGAGAGAGAGAGCGGGCGAGTGAGTGAGTGAGAGGGAGAGAATCAGCTGCCCCATGGATAACTGAGGAGACATGACAGTGGGGCAACTTGAACCTGTGAGTTATGGTCTAACTAGTCTCCATCCACTTATTCAACGTGCTTAAATATGGGTAATATTTCAGAAAAACGCTCTGTTTTAGTCAATGTGTCAGCACAGAGCAGATCGTGCGGGACAGGAAATCGTGTACAAAATACAAAATAAAACACCGGGTTAATTTTCAAAATAAAATGCATTGTGTTTACGGCGGATCATATTTCCCTCACTACAGGTCTGAAGTACAGGTCCGAGGTTTAGATATAAAGTTTACTGACTTTTGACTTTGATAATGTGAATAAACTCATGTTGACAATAATTTGTTGACACAAAAGCAAATGCATATCACTTTCACCTACACAGGACACACAGCTAAGTAGTTAGGTTTCTATTAGCACTTTATTTTTTAATTTTACATTAATTTCCATGTTGTGTAAAGGACCGGAAAAACCGGGCACATGCTGCCTTTTTCTGAGTTTGAGCCCCTGCCCCTCTACAATCATGTGCACGTCCCTGCCTTTGAGTCTTTGAAATGGTCAGTCAGAGTTTCCAGCCCTACAACAGGGTTGATATCAAGCAACCACAAATCTGGTACATGTTCGCTGGAGGAAACATGAAGGCAGGGATAGCACAGCAGGAACCAATGAAGCTGAGGTTGGGATGTGTAAACTGTTTAATACAAGCAGACATTTGTTTTGTCAAGCTAAAGGCCTTTGTATTATTATTTTTTTCTTCTTAACAAAGTCAAGGCTGGTGGAATTGTGGAGGGTCTAAAAAGAAACTCGAACAAACTAAGAACTGTGTTGTTTGAGAAGACTGTGGAGTATTGCTATTTATAAGGCAACTGACAGACCTGTACCTATATAATGTCATCTACCAGGGAAGCAGTGGCTAAGGGTCACTTCACCCAAATTCCTAATTGTTTTCTGACTGACCACTACTGAATTTAGTGTTTTTAGATTTTGATCCACAGTCTGGTTTCTGTTGCTTCAATTTTGACCATCTTGTTTTTAAATCAGTCCCCTAACTTTAATACTGCAATGTTGGATAACAGGAACTCACCTTTAACTCCAAACCCTCACACAGCTAATTCATTTCCATACATATTACATTTTAATACATTGTAATATATTCATATACAATATTATTATATTTTATAAAATAATATTATGTCACATTACATCCGTGGTACCTCATTTATTACAGAGGTAACGGAAAAAAATGTGATAGAAGAAGGTACCTCTGAACATAACAACAGAATAATAAAGACCTAATAATGAAGAAACCTGTGCTATGTAAAATGTGTACCTATGTCCCTTGAATTCTAAAATCTGAATGAACAGATGTGATTTCCTTTGATTCCTTGGCTCAACCAGTCAGCAGAGATATTAGAGAGACAGCTTTTTATCTCTAGTGTCCAGTGGGAGCGTACCTGTTCCAGAGGGGCGTAGCTGTAATGAGACAGGCTATTTCACAGCATTCCCACTGTCTCATATAACAGGGAGCACAGAGGGGTCAGTGCCCAGACAGTGGCCTCTGCTCCACCATATCCGTCCTCCAATTCTCCCTGATATCCTCATTATTACCATCAATGCCCAGTACCTGGAAAAGCAGCAGTCCTTTTAAAGTTCAGCACTAAATCACAGCTCTCAGCTTTCAAAGCAGTCCAGTTCTCTACTCAGGTCTCCCATCCTCCTCAGGCAAAACAGAGAGATGAAGTTATTTCACAGCCAGTGTAACAACATGTGTCACAGCACATGGACCACAGCACTGGTGTCATTTTCCCTTTTGGCTCCAGGAGAGTTGTTTCTGTGCTGTCATTTTGGCTTTTATTAGTAACGTTTTTGTTTTTGTTTTTTGTTGAATGACATGTCTCTGACACATTATGGCTTGCCTTGCCACTTTCTTCAGCTGTGAATACAGGAAGCTCAGGGCTTATGTGAGCCTGTATAAAACAAATTGTTCTGTTTTACTTGTTCTGTTGTGTTATTCCACTCTATTTGTGGGTATTTGTGGAACAGTGCATGTTTATTTTAAAGATGTATTTATTTTTGAATTCAAGTCACTGGACCATATCCATTAAAGGACTGCATGGCCTTTGCAGCCACTAAACTTGTGCAAATCAGACAAAAAGATGGTGTGTAATTCACAAAGCAACCACAAAGGGTGAAATTCACAGCAAACTGCAGTGCCAAGCAAATAGCATCATGGCATGCCTGATCTATGCACATACTTGTAAATTATGTAATATTCGATATTCATACATTTGGTGGAAAATTGCCCCTTTCTATGCAAACAGACCTCACCGTAAACATTCAAATTCACAAAGACCAGCACTAATTGCCACACACAAAGAATTGTGTGTTAACTGCATGCACATTCACTCCTCTTTCTCTCTCTCTCTCGCTCTCTCTCACAATCTTCAAACTTGTGAGACTTGAACTGATATAATGATATCAATGGTGAAATGTTCAGGGGCCATGGAGGGATGAAGTGGGTGTGGGGTTTTAGGCTTTTGCACTTACTGTTTCAGCTGCTGTATGATGTTGCTGCCAGCTGTGGGCAATAAACAGAACATCAGCACTGATGTTTATGTGAAATCCCAGATACATTCAGTGAAACCTGAACAAAATTATTGTAAGATTCAGACATAAACCTAACATGTTTCAGACCTGCCTGAGGCACATTCATTTGTATTCTGACTTTTGACATTCCAGCAGAATAATGCCATAGAGATACTAGAGAAATAAAAGAAGCAAAACACATGAAAGTTGTTTTTTGATTGTGCAGAGCTCTCTGTGTGTGCACCACTGCTAATTAAAAAGACACACAATGTGAGGCTTTGTGCTCTCTGCAGTTTTCATTATGGACCAATCTGTGTGCTGAAACAAACTCACTCAAACAGATGCAAAACAATGCCAAATTGCACCCAGCTGCAAGATTTTATGGGCATGTTTGTGCTGATCATTAGCACCACACATTTTGTGGACAGGACCTTGAAATAGGGCAGAGTGCGGGTGTAAATACAGAGCAATTCATGATGCTATTAGCAGGTTCAATTCTTTGTGGTTTGAGATTTCTGGTGTTTGATCGGCTGGGTTTATTGAGCTAAAGGAAATAAATGGTTTCAGTACAGATATGTTTGTTAAGGTTAACTGTCATGGAGAAAACTCTCAGCTTGGCACGCTGAAACTTCAGGACTTCCGTGACATACATCAAATAAAGAAAAAGAAGTTCAGAAACATGCTGAGTCAAGCAGAGTTCTATGTAATGAAATATTTACTGTGTATTAAGCAGTACACAAGTAAACCACAGCAGGTCCATGGACATGAACATGACTTCATCATGACATTACATGTGACAGCTGTAGAGAACGCTGCAGAAAAAGCCAGTAAGTCAAACAGCAATTCATAAGGTCAGGGGGGAGTGATTGATGTATTCTTCCTGTTGACATCATGTTTAGTCTACAAAGAAGCTCTGCTCGTGGCTTCTAAGAGCCGTTACCTTCATGTCAGTCAAAGAAATTTCAATCCGGAGAGACCAGAGAATGAAGTAAAAAGAATGTTTATTATACAAATGATATAAATAATTATTTATTGTCAAAATCTTTGGCGCTTGGACTTTTGAATTGAAGGACATCAGTCCTGAGCAGCAGCATGATAGAAATCCACTTGTGGTGGTGGCTGATGATTTATATCAATCTCATATTGAGGCACCTTTCACATGGAGCAGGATTAGACTGTAGGCTATTCATTGATTCATTTAGAAAAAGACCTAACATTCTCACACGATCAAGCACTTGGCGACAGTGGCAAGGAAAAACTCCCCTTTCAGGAAGAAACCTCAGGCAGAAGGTGGGCGGCCATCCACAATGTCCATCTGACTCTGCTGAGACTGATCAGCTGATGAGGTTGAAGTGATGCATTGATGAATCTGAAGACTGGGTGGTGATGGGGAAGTGGTGGGTCACAAAACAGCATCAAGAAAGCACCTGAGCAGAGAAGGAGAACATTTAAAAAGACAGCTGCAATATGATAGGCTGACAATGAAGGTGTGTCACTGTATGAGCTGTGAGAAGGATCAGAATAACTAAAGAATGAGAAATGTGAGCATACATAAAGATGATCTTCCTGTCTGAATTTTCACTAAGCTTCATATGTTGAATAAAGAGCTCAGCACCAGCTCAAGGCAGTGTAATCAGCCCAATACTCTACTCACTTTACACTTATGACTGTACTCATCCCATCCCACCAACATTAAATAGTAGCAGTAGTCAGTAATCTAATATAAGGATGACAATATTAAAGAGATGCAACTTTATTACTTTTGGATAACCGTAATACCAAATATGCAATAATAAAGACGAAATAATAAAGATGATAGAAAATACATTTCAATAAACAAACATTGTACAAGACTATATTCACACCCTGGTCTCCATCTGTTTGAACTGTTGCCATCTCGCATGTGCTATAGGTCACTACTAGATTTCCCAAGGCCATCTGCGCTCTAAACTCTCAAAAAGCATTTAACTCAACATGCAAAATGAAAACTGCTCTTGTGCTATTCAATATTTACTGAATTGCAATAATTTGATTGCAATAATATTAAATCATTCTTGTGAATTTCACACTGTGTAACCTGTGTAACACATGTGTATATATACTGTATATAGATATATATATACTACAGACTTTCTCTCTATTTCATTGAGGGTGTGTGTACTTTGACAGAGCTCTTGTGCATCATGGTGATTCCAGCCATAACATTGGCGTGAGGACAGATAAGTGATTCTGACTGGAATGTTTGTTGGTATAGGAGTTGAAGGAAGCAGAAACAGAGACCAGGGGGACAGCAGCAGGAAGCCCACCTGGCCACAATGGAGAGCTGGTGTGATTGGTAAGAGAGTGATAAATTGACCTGGACTGGAGTGCAAATACAATACAGGGTAGTCGGGATGAAGGGGATCTCCAGTATTTAAAAAAAAATGCTGTGTGAACATAGGCCATTTGGATGAATGCTGTCCCAATAAAGGAAAGCAGGGCATTTCCTTAAATTTTGTGAGCTGTGCAGGAGTTTGCTAAAATCATGATTAAAATTTGAGGATGGGGCAATGGACTGGAGTTGGATGGACATAGCTGGGGGGTGGGAACTTTCTGAGGAGATGGAGGAGGCCAGGACTCTGCAGCCAGTCTGATGAGATTCTACCTTCCAGCTCTACTATCTACTCGGCCAGGTGAGTGCAGCTGACACAGCTGGGCGGGAAGGTAAGTGGTAACATGGAATGTTGAGGAGGAGCAGAAATAAAAAGCAGACCAGTACGGGGCTAAAAGTGTATACAAATATTAAAAGATAATCAACCAGCTGTAGATGGATGGTAGCAGTGGTTGACAGGAAGTGGATGGATACAAAGGAGGTTTCTGTTTGTTCCACCATTAGTAATGCATATTCTGGAGAAACTGTTGTAAGAGAAAGGAAATGGTGATGGTAGATATGAGAAAATGTCCATTCCCAGGCCTATATAGTGCTATCAAAGAATACAAGAAGTATTATTTATGATACTGTTTTTCATTTTCTTTACTACTCTGGAGCCAATACTGACATTGGACATATAGGGACAGCCACTAGGCTTTTCAGTCACAGAGAGGGTATATGCCCATGTACCTTTTTTTTAAGAACAACAACATGACCTGTGCCAACTGTATGGATAAACAGTGTCTCTAGCAGGGTTTTTCTCCAGAGATGATGTGTCAGTGTTTGCCTGTCTATCTTGATGATTTCTCTCTGGCACAGCCAACAGGGGATGGACACAGAAATCAATCACTGTGGCCCAAACATTAATGCTGATGCTTGCAGATTTTTGTGCTTACAGATATTTTCATCTTCTTTCATTGTTTAGGATATACAGTAATACACTGTCAATCCCATAGTTAAAGCATAAAAATGTGGAGACATCTCTCTCTCTCTCTCTCTCTCTCTCTCTCTCTCTCTCTCTCTCTCTCTCTCTCTCTCTCTCTCTCTCTCTCTCTCTCTCTCTCTCTCTCTCTCCATACATGTATGCCATTACTGCTGCTTTTTCCAAATGACTTGATGTTTCTTCTAAAAAGAAACAACAAAAAAACACCTCATCCAGCAGCAGTGCTTTGCTTAATAAGGCCAGCTTAGAGGAGCTGCTTTGTTTTCTGCTGCCAAATGCTGCTTAGATGGTAAATGTATTTGATTAATTAAGTAATTTTTGTTGTTGCCATGGTTCCCTCTTAAGCTCGGAGAAATGGACTGGGAGAACACTTAATCCTTGGCAAAGAGGGGTCAAAGTAATTTTGTCTTGTCCAGAGGACAGATTAAAAATCTACATCTTGGAGGCTTCTCTTAGATGCGTGTACATAATGTGCATTAGAAGGCAGCTGGAACAGATCGACAAAATAAAGCAACTTGGTGATGATCAATCCCTGTCTGATGGCAAAGTAAGAAGAATAAGCCATTGAGAATTCAGGAGTGATGGACTGCTTAACAAAATGTGTGAATACATTATGTAATGGAGACATTTAAAAAAAAAAGCTGATTTGTTAATTGAATGTGCAGTGTCAGCTACAGTTTCAAACCAGGGGTATGTTCTCTCTTCAGGATCCAGTCTGAAGGAAACATAAACAACAGGTCTGTAAGAAATGTCTAGGTGTTGAGGACAGGTTACACAAATCCACATTTCTAATGTACAAAGAATATGAAAGATTGGTTCTAGTTGGGAGGTCCTAGTGTAGAAGCTAACAGCAATGTCGATGTGTGTGATTCATCAACTTGTAGTGACCAGATAAGATGCTGAGTACAGGCTGAAATCTTTGGTCTTGTAGTGGCACCAGAGTAGAGTAGAACCTCCTGAAGTAGAATTAGACGCTCCACTGAGCTCCTCTCTCATCCACCACCTCTCTATCTGTCTATATTCATGTAACATTACTATAACTCAACTTCTTCCCAGGAGTTTTTGTGCTCTCTCATCCAGGTTCCTGTGGAAGCCTGGGAGGGATGTCAACCATGTCGTGCTTGACATCCATCCATGCTGCTTTTATTATCATTAGTCATACCTCTATTATTATTATCATTGTTGTCCCACCTGGCGCCTTGTGCCTGCTTGAGGTTTCTTCCTGTTAAAGGGGATTTTTTCATTGCCACTGGCACCAAGTGCTTGCTTAGGGGGGAATGTTTAACCCTTAAATGAGTATGGTTAAGACCTGCTTTATGTGAAAAGTGCCTTGAGATAACTGACTTTGACTGACTTTATGTGATTTGGTGCTATATACTGTAAATAAATTGAATTGAATTGGAAATAAAAAGATCTTTGAGATAATTGCGTAAGGCATGCAACATTTTTGTAGATGACTCAGTGTACTCTTGAGATAATCTTATGAATATATATTGTTGTCTGTCATAGGTAAACACAAACAAATATTCACTGTCTGTAGGGGTATTGAAGACAATACGGTAGTTGGCTACAAATCCGGTTTGCCTTGCTTTTTAATAGAAAGTATAGGAGTGTGTGGACTTTTGCATGTTTTTTTAATGCCTTAGTTTAGCACAGATTAAATTATTGAAGGAGCAAAAAGTAAGAAAAAATATCTGTCTGTCTGTCTGTCTGTCTGTCTGTACAGTACCAGTCAAAAGTTTGGACACACTTTCCCATTCTAATCAATGAGAAAGTGTGTCCAAACTTTTGACTGGTACTGTATGTATGTATGTGTTAGTGTGTGATTACAGTCCAAATAGTTGAGCTGCCTCTGGATCCGTTCAGTCTAGGAGGAACCAAGTTATAGTTACTCCCCATTGATCGCTTGTGTCAGTATCTGCACCCATAACTGTGAATCTCCGGTCATCACTGCTGTGCTAGAAGAGAAGCAGCTAGGATCCAAAGGGGCTCCTCTGCCTGGCCCTAAGGGGCCCACTCTACTTGGCCAACATGCAGAGGGAAGCAGGAAGTATCAGTCTCGCCTATCCTCCCAGGGTTAATTAAAACTCACCCAATGGCCCAAACACCATGGCCATAAGTCATGTCATGCTCACTGAGCCTGTAATGTGACTAAGAAAGAGTAATACAAAGCGGTGCAAGCAACTCGTCTGTAATCTTAATTAAATATGCCCAGCTGTGCCCCCTTTTCTCTCATTCTCAGTGCATTCATGCTTAATTTGAACCATCCGCTCCTATAGGGAAGGTAGGAATGGAAGAAACAGGTTGAGAGACAGCTGGAGAGAAAGTGCTGTGTAGCACACTGAGAAGCTAAATCTATAAAAGGAACAGCTGAGTCTTCGATTAAAGCTGGTTACTGAAGCAGTTTAGGTGTAACCTCGGACATCCTTCTTCTGCTCAGGAAAATGGGATGAAAAAGGAGAAGGGAGTGGGACAGAGGAGGTAGGGGTTTACACAAAGAAAACAGAGGGAGGATCGCACACACAGGTGGCTGTTAGATTATTTATCAATGTTGTGCAAAAAATCATCATCAGCGATCTGTGATTTACAGTTCTTCCATATCTGTCTTGTCCTTTCGCAGGAAAAAGAGACTCTGGCCACTCCCAACCAACACAGACATAAAGCTCATTATCAGTCTTTGAAAGTAATGTCAGCTGTCTGGCTACCTGGTTGTTCAGCTGCTTTCATTAATACAGAGGAGCATTAGCTTGGTTCCAGCCTCTGAATCACAGCTTTTTCATTTGTAATCATCAACAGCATGTACTTAGAGCGACACTTCATTGTTAACCTTGGAAACAACAGCTGACCAGTTGAGTTTACTATCTATAGATTTATGACAACTGAGGAAACGCCATCTGATGTTGAAGATCATGTGTTATGATCAAAAGCTCCAGAACAATAAGATCATGCCAATGTGGCAGATAAAACTTTTAAATAATTGAATTTATTATAAAACATCATGTAATTAATTTTACAGTTATGCTATTATACTCCTTGTGTTCAATTTTCATATTAAAAATAATGTAATTGTTACACTATAAACAATTAGTTTGTGCATCTGACTTCAGTGACATCAGTAACATTAGCATGTGTGGTGAGGGATAATATGAAGGTGCAGGAGACACATGCAAGACTGTTCTCAGTATGATCAAGAAAGACAGTTTATGAAGGAAGAACTTGGGAATTTGGAAGACTGAAGTTCAGGAGCTTTGTATTCAAATTATGATGAACCTGCCCAGTGGCTCAAGCAGCAGAGTTTTCTCTCAGTTTATTAGACAGACAGGATTAATTAATTAATTAATAATAATTATATGTCTGATGCCAACCACTATTAAAAACCAAAAATAATAAGAGGAAATGTGATTCTGTGTATTCACAGACAGAGGGCTGAAGCTGCTGCTGCTCTGCTGATGTGCTGCTTTCATTACACAGGCTGTACAGATATGGCGTCCAAAACAGCATGTGTGTGATATCAAAAATGTCCAAAGTGTTGAACTGTTGCTTTGATATATATAGTTAAATTAGCACTAATGACAAAGTACAGTGCTGATAAGGATGACATTAGTTTTTATATGAACCAAAGTATTGCAAAATTTAAATTTCTGACCAGCTGGTGGTGCTGGAGGGAAAGTCAGGAGATCACAAAAGCTATTACATTTCATGCCAGGTGGGGATCATGAAGGGCTGTACAAAATGTCATGGCAATCCATGAAATAGTATGTTGAGGTACTCCAGTCTGGACCAAAGATCCTAGAAGACCGGCAGCTACTAGTACTGGTTGCTGCTAGTTTGGCTAAATGCAGGAAATGGACTAACTCAAATCTCTCCCATGTCCACTGACTACAATAACTCTGGGTGTTGTAGTGGAGCAGTGTGCAGAGCAAATAGCAGTGCTGTGTCTGACACTTCTTCAATCAGAGAGCACTAACAGCCAGTTGGCATGCAGCAGGGGAGCACAGGGATTTCAATGGGAGCCTTGTGCTAATAGGAACCTTTAACACAATCCATATTTGGCAAACACTGGAGTCAGAAAGAGTGTAGAAACTTGCACCATTGTCCTGACCACACACACATACCTGTACATACAGACACTGTCACACAATTTTGTTTAAATGTTGTTACAAAATCATGACTCTAAAACACACACACACACACACACACACACACACACACACACTTCACCATTTAAGTTGTTCTCAATTTCATAATGTGTTGTCAGACATCTGAATAAATAATGATTTAACTGGTTCATAAACACCACCTGATAACCAGCAGTCATTCTTCAGCTGCTGTGTCAAAGTGCTGATAAAATTCTTATTTTATGATGGAGACATTGTCTGACAAAATCAGCATTATAATCTGTGGTTTGTATTCGGTCATATGAACTTTTAAAATAAGTAATAAGTGAGTTAGAAGAGAACTCGTCGTCACTAACTCCTCTCAATGTTCCCGCCACACACCCCCAGACCTTCACTGGGCAGTTATGTCATCATTTTACAAAAGCATACTGAAACACCAAGGCAACATTTGAAGTTTTGCACACTGTAGAACTCTTTTGAGCACCACTTTAGTCTGGATGTAGTTAAACAGAAATGAATATGCATTTTTAAATTCATCCAGCTTAGTAAGGACACACCCTAAACCAGTTGTCTTTGACTTAGCACTTGTTGATATTATAATTGTATTGTACACACAAGTACCTGATATACATATGATCTGAGTATATGCACAAACTTCTTTGGGATGTCAGAGATACTGAAATGTGAAGTGGGGAAGCAAAATACCATGTGAATCCTGTGTATACTCTGGATTAGTCTTGAAAGTGAATGCATTCATTTGAGAGAGGCAGAGTGTGAGACACACCACTCAAAAAAGCACATTTTATAAAAGAGCATTTCATTCATGTGATAAAATGAAACTCCCATGAGGATATTAGCTCATGGCTATAGGCAAAAATAGTATTCAGTGGTGTGGGGAGGTAAGATATGAAAGTAAACAATAACAGTAAATGAAGAATAATTTGTGGTATTATACATGTTCAACAACAGGTGGGGGCATTGTCAAGTCTATACAAATGAAATCTGGAGCAAATACAATCCTTTGATAGTCTGCAGATCTTACATGTCAAAATCTGCTCAGCCTGTGAAAAGGCTTGTTTGTCTTGGAGGTGAAGCTTTGCAGAGTGAGAAAAATATCCTGGTGATATTATAGTGATGTCATCAGGGTTATCTCAGTGTGGGCTGGTGGACCATACATTTCTAAGAGAACACCTTCATTACAAATTGGAGGTTTATAAAGACTGGACAATCAAAGTTACCCAGGTTGATGTTAACCAGTTATCGATGTAATCAGTTTAGAAGGACATTTCACCTTATACAGGCCTCACACTGACACTAAGTACATCAAGGAGATATCAGATAATGACTAAAGAGTAAATAATAAAGAGATAGACATAATGAATAAAGAAAGCAGTTACACAAATAAGTTTTAAGTGAGCCATCATTTGATATCAATAATGTTAAATACGTGAGCTGGCCTTCATTCTAAATAGGAATAAAGGAAAGAAGATGAGGCATTTCAGTCACTGACTCACCTGCTGAGCAATTTCTCCTTCATCTATCATCCTCTCAGTATACAGTAGCCCAGAATGCAACAATGGCACTGATTGCACACAAACACCATTAACTTACCAATGAATAGGTTTGAAGCCATACACATGTTATGTGTGTGTGTGGAGTGTGTTTGGTCTGGTTGGAAAAGGCCACAGGGATGACATTTCCTCCTCTCTCTGTAGCAGCACTACAAACACAGACGGCTGAACTGCTCAGACAGCCTGCAGCTTCTAAACCTGCCTGAGACATTCTCTTTTTTTCCGAATATGGGGTGGTGCACAACGCGAGGTATTTACATGTGCTTGTTTGCTGGGGAGTTTTTTGTACTTGTTAGCAGTTGGAACTGGTATTCAGTGAAAATACCACCACATGTTTTTGGTATTTTAATTTTAAATCACAAGGAGGACACTGATCTTAAATGAGAGCATTTCAAAAGAGCTCTCAACAGTTTGCCTGCCTGAAAAGGTGCTTGCTGCCTGGATTATGTCACAACACTTTATCCAGTCAAGGAAGTGTTACGTTCATGTATCACAAGCTGTAGCGAGGTTGACGACATAGGATCAATGGTGGCTGTACAGGAGTTTAACCTCTGAGACTGGAGCGTGTATCCTAAATCTAGTGCCCTGCATCGACTGCATGATTAGGTTTATGTCAATAATATATTCGTTTAAGGTAAGTGACATGGCGTGTTATGTGTGATGTGAGACTCATTACAATGGACAATCATTCATTCATGTCTGCACATTTTACAGGAGTGCAACGTTTACATTTGAGTGCGTAGTGATAGTGAGGGTCACATAGAAAGTTCAGTTCCTAGCAACAGTCGACCAGTGTTGACATGTTTCTTATGTACATGCAGTAGGATAAGACATCGTATTTTCCTCAAGGATGACTGAATTTCTCCCCCCAGTTACCACTTTATCCGTGCCTGCCAAAGCCCCAGTCCTGTGCAACATCTGGTATGACAGTTTCACAGCTTACCTTGAAGCAATGAACTTCTCCTCTAAACCGTACTACTGCACCATTGCGTTTGACACTGACGCCAGGCACATGGAAGGTCTGACGTTTTCGCCAATGCCCGTTAGCGCATTACTGATAGCAGAAAACGTATCAACAACCTGGTGAGTCAATCCAGGACTATGAGACCAACTTGAGAGATATGGCTAGTCATTGCAATTACGGGGCAAAATTACTTCTGGAGCCTGATGTCTTGATGTCTCAGAGGAGTCATTAAAATAACACTCAAAGTGAGGACGGCACAATGCTAACGGCTAGCCCGCAGTTAGATACGCCCTCTGCTCTCCTCACACAGTAGCTCCAAGCACACATGGACACTCAGCCCCAGGCACACAGACAAACAAACAGATGTGTCATTGGCAATTGTTGGGCTAGCTCAAATAATTCCAGGGCCCCTCGTTTCCCAGCACAGGGGAAGTTATGCCGAGATTGTTTGAAGTACAATCACTTCCCCAAAGTTTGTCGCTTAGCCCTTTGTATTAGCCCGACCCAAAATGAGTTCCAGGTCACTTCTCTGTCCCAGCATAGCCACACTCAAATCAGAACTGTCTCCAACTGTGTGAATTGGAGTTGTTATCACTGCAGTATACAGGTGCAACTTCTCACTCCAGCAGCCATCTACAGCTCTGTGTGGATACAGCAGCTCCAGAACTGACATAATCAGTACCCTAAATTTACAAGTACTGTATTCCTTCTTCTACTAATGTCTGTGAAAATCCAAAGAAGGGGTCTGGGCTCAATCATTGATAACCTTTAATCTTGAGAATATGGATTTATATTCAGTAAACCCTCTTGGCTTCACTAGTCAATTACATTTAGGTGCTACACTCAAAAAAAGGTGGCAGGGTGAGGGGGAGGGAGAAAGCCAGAGAGAGAGAGAGAGAGAGAGAGAGAGACCCAAAACACATCCACGAGCGGTGTGCAACAATGCTAATACAGGACCCCTTTTAACAGACGCCATTCATTGACTTCCAGAACGGGAGGAGTTATGCGCCGTTTTTTGGCGCATAACTCCTCCCGCAGCTTTGAGAAAACCCCAACAATATATACATCAAAACGTGCGGCACAATCGGGGGAGGGGTGCTATGACTTTTGGTGTTGAAATTCCATTTTTCCCAAAGTTATTCCCAAAAAACCAGGAGATTTCTCCATTGGAAATGAATGGGAAATTTTTGAAAAACCCCAAAAATTTCACCTTTTTTCAGAGTTGTCTAGGTTTTTTACATAACATGTAAACTTTTCAAACTATGAGCAGTCAAACGAGGAGTGGAAATCACTTTTTCGTCAAAGTTAGAGTGGAAGCGGCAGTTAGCTAGAGTGTGAGAAGCAGTAAAAAATTACCTAAATTTTTATTTTTAACTCGAGCTCACGGCCAAACCGTAAAAAGGAGACAAATAATTTTTGGTCAAAATGTAGACATAGGTGTTGGGATTCATAAAATGTGAAGTTAACAGGCGGGGTCTGCACAAAATTTAAACGGGGGGGGGGCCGAGACCGGCGGCAATACCTGTCTCGCTCCCCATTAAACCTAATGTAATCGTCTTCTTTTTACAAAATAATCTCACTCTGTGTTCACACTGAGCTTACTCGCTCATTTTAAGGAATATCTGAATAAAATAAACACTGTCAGAATCTGCCGGCTTCTGTGTCTCTCACGCTGTTTTTGGACAGGCGTTACGGTTTTCTCAGTTTGCAATTGTTCGGGACTTTGTCAGAAGCCAAATTCTTCAGAATTTTGAGATTTTTTTCCAAGCAGATCCTCAAATCGCCGTAGCAACTGCAGGGCCTTAGCTGACCTTAGCAACCTGTCGCTGGGCAGAATCTGACCCACTTTTTTGTGATTGGCTAATTCTACCTGTCTGTTTTGCCAGTTAACTGAGCTAATTCATTTGAATGGAGTGATTAATTCATGTTTACTGTGGACAAAATAAATAGTTTTATTGTTTTGTATTGTTTTGTATTGTAGTTATATGATTTGTGGTGTATAAAAAGATTCAACATTTATCAATAGAAGATGAACAAAATGTACATAATATGATCTCATACAACCGAGTCACTGAAAATAAAAAGTATAACAAAATCTACTCTCTAAATGATTTGAAGATTTACTTAATAATTTCATAACAGTGATGTTCCTGTCTGTGGAAAAAGTAAGTAGACTTTAATTAATACGCTTTTATAAATATTATTTATGCTTAAATATGATTAACATTCACTTAATATTTTCAGGGATGTTAAGTTGAGAATAAAGTACATTCATAAAGAAAAAATAAATTGTGTACTCGTCCCGGCAGTAGCCCCGTGGCACTGGTAGTTTTGATTTCTCCCCGTCTGTCACCATTGTCACTTGTTATGCATCTGTTTCTGCAGTTGGGGTTGTCCTCTCACCATTACAAGCTGGACTGGACAGGTCCATTACTTTTGACTCTAGTGCCTTTAGCCCCTCAGAGCAGAAGTACTCTGTAGAAGAGCAGGAAGCACTGGCCTGACTCTGGGCATGTGAGAGGTGGTACTTCTACCTGTATGGCCACATGTTTACTCTCCAGAGTGACCATCAGTCCCTCACAACTCTGCCCTCCACCTTAGGCACCAGCCACATGCTGGTGTGGTTGCATTATTTGGCCAACCAACTTCCAACTGTGGTCCACTTCATGGAGGAACAACATAGTGGCAGTTCTCCTGTCTTGCTCTCTGTCAGTGGCCCAAGCCCCTGCAAATTCAGACAGTGAATAACACTTTGCTCAGAGACTCTATGCCCTGTTTCAGTCAGTCACTAGAGGACCTTAAGAAGGACTCTGACCATGACCCAACTCTTTCAGCCTTCTGTACAAACATATGGGTGGAGGGGCCAGCCTGTTTACCAGTAGAGCTGGCACTGTTCACCAGGGTGAAATATGAATTCTATTGCTGGAACAATGTCTGTGTGTTCTGAAGACTCATGTGCCCCACAAGCGCATGTTTTAGTCATTGGGCACAAGGGCCATTTGGGAATAGTGAGAGTCAAGGCCATGGCTTTACAACATGGAAGCCATGGTTAGGGAATGTGCTGCATGTGTTATCAGTGGGAAGACTGCCCCCACTCTAGCCACTCATCTGGCCATTACACCCCTAAGAGCATATCTAGCAACATATGCAGCAAGACCCATGGGCCTGCCTCCCTCCCTCTCTTCAGACAAAGGGCCTCAGGTTACATCAGCCAAGTTCTCTTCTACCCGGCCAACAAAGGTCAAGGGTCAAGCACATCCACACAACCTTTAATAACTCACAAGCTAACAGTGGAGTAGAACATTTTAACCAAATGTTGAAGAATGGCATAAGGACGCACCTGGTTCCCATTCCAAATGACCCTGAACCAAAATGTGATTCACTGCAGGACTAATCAACATCAGGGTGTCCGCGGGGTTTTAAAAAGTATTAAAAAGTGATACATTAAAATTGTCAAATTTAAGGCCATTAAAAGTGTTAAATTTGGTCTCAAAGGTATTATTTTTTCCAAATTAGGTATTATTTTTTTAGACTATCAGGTGTCCTATTCTGATTCTGAAATTCTAACTGCTTAAGTTTGCGTTAGTTCGTTTTGGGCGTATGGGCTTTAGCATATCTGGGCACATAATCAAAGATCTTTCGTCTCCGTCTCAACTTATGTTTGATGCTGACGTCATATTCAGTGGTCGTTCGGCATCATCTCAGAACACCGCACGCTCAACAGAAGTAGCTGGCAAAAAACAGCTTGTTGATGGCATCAACAAGGCTGGGCCATTCGTGCTGATGTTTGATGAGAGCCTCAATCAGGCGTCAAAGAAAAAACAGCTTGACATCCATGTTCGATACTGGGAGGATGACCATGTCCAATCCAGATACTTTGAATCTCAGTTTTTGGGGCATGGAAGGGCCGAAGATTTGTTGCATCACATAAAGGTAAGTTATTTTTTTATATAGCCCTACTGACGCGGTATCCTGTGATCACTCATTTGAAGAGTTATTTATTCACAAAGATTTTGTATATTATAGGATGATGTTGGCTAATTTACTGTTGGTTACACAAAATAATAAAATTGGCCAAAGTCCTGCAGTTACTTGAATGAAACCTGTAGGCCCACCTGCATTTATTGACCTGTGGGGTATAGCTCCAAGGTACAAAAAAATAATGTTTTTAGTATTTTGTTAAATTCAACAACCTATCACAGTTATAGAAATGTAATATTTGTTTTGTTGTTGGAAAAAAACACTAAATTATTTAATTGCTAAATTACCAATTATTAATTGAAATCAAATGTGTATGCAGTAATGCTTCTCCTTAACCAATCTTTGTGAATGTTGAGATCTATTTTGCTGTGTCTGAATGATAACTTATAACAGATTTCCTCCTGGTGTCTATTCACAGGAATGTGTCACACAATTGAATATGAGGCAACTGCTATCAGTTGGAATGGATGGCCCGAATGTGAATTTCAAGTTGGTGGAGCTTCTCCAGAAAGAACATGCAGAGCTCTATGGAGGTGCCCAGGTTGTCACTGTTGGAAGCTGTGGACTTCACACCGTCCACAATGCTTTAAAGGCAGGCTTTACTATGTGGCAGTTGGAAAAACTCCTGCGAGCCATGCACTTCCTCTTTCATAATGTTCCTGCCAGGAGAGAAGATTTCACTAGCCTGACGGGGTCCTCCTGCTTTCCCATGCCCTTTTTTTTTTAAAGTATATTTTTTGGGGCTTTTTTGCCTTTAATGTACAGGACAGTGGAGATAGACAGGAAACAGGAGGCAGAGAGAGGGGGAATGACACACAGGATAAGACCGCTCGCCTCGGGATTTGAACCGCGGTCACCTGCAACGAGGGCTATAGCCTCAACACATGGGGCGGGTGCTCTACCCGCTGAGCTATGCTCAACCCCTCCCATGCCCTTTTGTGGCCATAGATGGATGGAAAATGTTCCTGTGGCGGAAAGGGCAGTTGAAGTTTGTCCAGTGCTGAAGACGCATGTGGATGCTGCAGAGAAAACAAGATTCCAGTCCCCTGCACAGCTTCATATGACACCATAGTAGCTGCACAAAAGGATCCTTTCATTATTGCAAAACTCCAGTTCTTTCTGGCAATTGCAAGAACTTTCAAACCCTTCTTGATGAAGTTCCAAACTGATGAGCCAGTGTTGCCCTTTTTGGCCAAAGATTTGACTGAGCTGCTGATGGTAATGATCATTAAATATTTGATCAAATTGATTGCATTTGGTGAATCTGTGTAAATTGTTGGATTACCAACTGCTTGTTTTGTGATTTTAAGAGTTTACTGAGGCGGTTCGTTCAACGAGAGCTCCTCCAGGACCTCACACCCCTGCAGCTGATCAAAATAGATCTAACAGATGAAAAGAACTTGGTCTGCCCAAAGAGTGTAGACATAGGCCTGGGAGCAGAATCTGCTATCAAGGTAATTTTCTTTATTTTTTTCCCCCTAGAGATGCACATGTGTTTTGGGTTGCCTGCACAAAGAACCAGGATGTATGTTGTAATATTAACTTCTGTCATTTAGTAGTACTACTACTGCTACTACTATGTTTAGGCTGCTACTACAACTACTACTACTCAAATTATTAGTAATAAAAAGAAGATGAAAAAGAAATAGGGATACAGAAGTAAAACTAATTATTTTCCAAAGCATTTGCAGTGAACATACAATAATTTTCCTCATTTGTTAGGAACTTCAGAGCAAACCAGGATTCAAGGTTGGTGAGCTTTCTGTGCTCACTTTCAGGCGAGAATGTTTGCAGGGCCTGGTTAAGGTTGTTGTGAAGCTACAGGAGAAAAGCCCCCTGAAATTCCAAGTGGTCAGGCAGATTGCATGCTTGGACCCTTCAAGAATGCACAGAGATTCCGATTGGTGCATCAGACAGATGAAGGGAATAGTGCAAACATTCCTCCAGGGCAAACATTTGGCAGGTGGCATCCCAGCTGGTAAGAAGATATTGCATAGGGACAGTCAAAGTGCATAGGCATAGAGAAGTGTGTGTTAGCAAGATGGTTTTCTGCATTCTCCTCTCAACAGTCAGGAAGTGTCAATGCTATCAAATTAATAAGTTCAGAAGAAGCCTTACACATTCCTAGCTCTACTTAGATGTTATAGCATGATGTTGTGATGTATGTATAGCCAAATGGTCTGATGGGCCAACTGGGACTACTAAATTTAAATGACCTATTAATTACCTTAATTTCTTTGTCTATGTTGTAGGTGATGTAATCATTCAGCAGTTTACATCATTGCTGTCTCTCGAGGGCAGAGGTGAACAATTCCGCTCTTTCCAGCCTTTCAAGCAACGTGTGGATGTGTTTCTACACTTGATCCTCAGCCCATCCTACACGTACCTGTTGAGATTCTGCCGGAGCGTTTTACTTCTTTCATATGGACAAGCCACCGTGGAGAGGGGCTTCTCCATTAACAAGGAGTGGGAAACCTGTAACCTTCTAGGTGAATCCTTGGAGGCACTGAGGTTAATCTGTGACAATGTCAGTAGCTGTGGTGGTGTCCTCAAGGTGCCTTTAACCAAGGACATGCTGGCTTCTGCGGCCTCAGCAAGGTCCCAGTACAGGCTCTACCTGGAGCAAGAGCGTAAAAAGAGGGAGAGTGATGTGCAAACACAGAAAAGGAAGGCTGCAGAGGACGAACTACAGGAGCTCAAGCAGCAACGCAGAGTCCTGGACGAAGTCTGTGCCATCCTTGAAAATGATGCCAACAAGTTGGCCGAGGAGGCAGAGGGGAAAGCTGGGTCAAAAATGGCCCAGCTAATCACCAAATCAAACACTCTTAGAAGGAGACACAAGGAGAAAAAAGAGGAACTGGTCAAAATGGACAAAACTATTGAGGAAAAGGCCATGGAATTAAGGCACTTGCCATAGGATTTTATGCCCACAAGTTCATATTAGGCCTATAGCACAGGTGCAAACAATAGTTCACCAGTTCATGTAGTGGATTCCAGTTTGTGAATCAGCAACAGTTCATAGAAGATGCCAGTTTGTAATGCATCAACTTGCAGTGAATGCCAGCCAGTGTGCTGGAACTATCCATTCTCTCCATTGCACATTTTATGTAGTTTGTTTTATTTTCATTTACTAAATGAAATAAATATGTGCAATATGTTGTCAACATCAGTGAGTCTCTAAATCTATTCTTTTTTGTATGTTATATATGTCGAAATCTGTGTAAATAATAGAAAGGTCACTAATTAACACTTGCAATTCAGTGTCGTGATGGTTTTAAAAGAAATTCTGAAGGTAGTAAAAAAGGTATTAAAAAGTAGTAAATTTAACTTAACGATTGTTGTATATACTCTGAACATGTCACCATGCAGACATCACCATCATCTCAGAGATGAGAGAGGCTGGTATGGAGTCTGAGTCCATCTGGCTCATTTAGAAGATTATGGGACTGATTTCATGCATATAGTACCAGTCAAAAGTTTGGACACACTTTCCCATTCACATCACTGAGAAAGTGTGTCCAAACTTTTGACTGGTACTGTAGGTCAAGAAAGGTTATGTGTGAGTGCAGGGCACTATTTATGTTTATATTTACAGTCAAATTTATATTATTCTGTGGTTTACTCCTCAAGATTATGATAGGTGGGGGGAGGGTCATACGTAGTTTGTGACTCTCATTACAGAGGGGAACCAGTTGTTAATGTCTACACATTTTACAGCAGTGTAATTGCTTACATTTGAGTGTACCATGCAAGTGAGAGGCCCATTTGAGTACAGTTCAGTTCATTCCAATAGTCAGTCAGTGTGGATATGTTTTTCTTATGCAGTAGGATAGGACATTACAGATAACTTTGATTAAATATTGATCATCCTGTTCGATGCTTCCATATTATTTTTCAATACTTATCCAAGACCATCTTTCTCTAACCTGTGTGCTTCAGTTGTCTTGAGTAGATATTGACATATGCTGTCATTGAATCATTTGGCTGATATGTTTAGTATAGACATTTTTCAACTAGGCAGAAACTGCTGACTTGATATGGTGATTAAAAAAAGAGAGTGAAATCCTGCAAATTAATATGTAATTTCTTAGAAACTATGTTCATATTTCGGCATGTTAGCAGCATACATAAACATACAAAGCACAGCTGAGGGTAATGGGATTGGAATTTGTTTTGAACCAAGTTGTTTTCAAGTCAGATTTTACTCTGAATAAAAAGATGTCAATCTGCTGACACTAGAGTAACAACACAAGAAATGCAAGCAGGCATGTTGTTAGGACATTATAAAGTATTTAGACCAATGTCATCTTCCACTCTGTCCAGTAATCCCACTGAAACTAAACTATCAACCACAAAACCGAAGCCACCTGGAAAAAACACCAAATCTTTGGTCAAACATACTTTAACTTATTGCTAAAAATGGCTCAATCAGGTTGTGTTTCAACAGGATATTACAAAAGGAAAATATTGCAAATTACAATTGAGATTTATTTAACCTAAAAAAGGTCATTCAAATGGCTGAGCAAATCACGGTCAGTGTCTTTCATCGTTGCATATGTTGACTTATATGATGTTGATACATCTACACAAGGGGTACTCAAATTCAAATGGTCAACGAATAAAAATTCTAAGTCTGTTAATTAAGCTTTTAAACAATTGCAACAAGATTCTTAACAAGCAAAAAGTGTCTGTATCCAGAAGTTTATTGTTGTTGTGTCTATGCTTGATCCCTCAGAGGGGCAGTGGAAGAGCTGCACAGTTATGGATCAAGGCAGCAGGATCCTCAGTGAGGTGTGTGAGCACCCTCGTCTGGTCATTCGCCTGCCTGTCGCCCTGGTGTGGTCCAGTGCTGAAACAAAGCTTTGTTTTGCTGTTGCCTTCTGCATGTCAATGTTTTTTTTCTGTCATGTATTCACACTGCATGGGTTTGGGATAACACATTCCCACTGAGACTTAAATACTGAGCATTTCTGCTGACAAAGCTGTATATTTTCCCATCCCCTCAACTAGTTGACACACCCACCCACCAAAAGTGAATCAAACCATCCCAAGAATCAAATTCCAAGTAGGTCCAGAACTATTGTACATTGTTTCAAATACTGTTACCTCATGGGAGAAGTGGCTTCTTCAGTCTGCAGCCAAGACTTTGAACTTATGCGCAAAATGTGTGATGGTGGCGGCAGAACCCAAATGCAGATCACGAGAGACGACGGACGGACGGACGGACGGACAGAAACATGACACCATTTCAGGGCAGAGAGCATGGTGCAACAAACCCAGTATGGCACACGATCCGGCGGCGACTGACAGACAGAGTGGAGTATATCTTGGCTGTAGGTAATTGCAGAATGAGCCAAAGCTGTGCAGGATCTGATTGGGGATTGGAGAGAGGAGCTAGAAGGCAATTAGCTGCAGTGACCATCTTAGTTCAGAAGGTGAGAGGATAACAGTCAGCCTCTGTGAGTGCAAGTTTTCACTTTGCATTGACATCTGTCAGGAATATGCTCAGCAAGCATGCTGCAGTGAAGATTATGCTCTCAAAAAGTTTGGAATCATGGAAAAGTCACAGTTTCCATGGTTTCAGAATACACTTCTCCAGGATTTGCTGAAGATATCAGGGTGGTGATCGTTCAGGCACTGAACCAGTCTTCTTTCTCTCCCCATCATGGCTGGAGTTCCATCAGTAGCATTATTGCTTCATAAATGTCTTCCCCTTTATGTGTGAAGTTTTTCAGGCCCAACACATCTTCAACAAAATCCCCTTCTGCCTCACCATAAAACCTTACAAACACCAGCAGCTAAGCATTTTCAGTGGTGTCAGTAGACTTACCCACAGCTAAGGGCATTTTTTACCCCATCACAAAGCTGTTTAATCAATTCGCCAGCCAATATTTCCATGCTTCTGGTTGCTGTGGAATCTGAGAGGGAGTTTCTTGATTTCACCTGTGATTTCCTATTTTTGTTTGCCTTCAAACACGGTCTCCATCACAATCGTATACATATCTCTGCATCATAGAATGGCTGAATGTGTTTACTCAACATCCATGCCATTCTGAGTGAGGACATATGACGATTTCATTTTAGCTCTGAAAAATAACTGTGATTTGTTTCCTAGCTGTGTCTGAAAACAAGACTACCTCTGATGAAACTATCTGCGATGTCAACTCTTACTCATCTGTGATGGGACACTTTTTTCCCCTACCTGCATTGCGCAAAAGCCCACCTTACTCTGATTTGCAGAATGCGGATGGGAAATAATAATGCTGACAGGATGCTAAATGTGATTGGACTGGTGAGTAGACTACTTGCAGTGGAGAAAGAGGAGAATTTCGACTTGTGGCATCATGGTGATGTGTCGCAGATAATACAAACGATACATATGAAAGGTATAATTTGAGTCTGGAGACATTTATGGTTTGGTCTGGATCTGGACCAGAGTCTGGACTTCAACTAAGGATGACCAAGCTACACTATATTTCAGCTGTTTGTGTGTTCACAAAAGTTGATAATCCTTTTCACAAGTAAATTAACTACACAAAGTTTCAATAATACCACTTGTGAACTTCAAACAGAACTGTATGTGTAACATTTAGACTTAACATTATTTGCTGAATGTTTTAAAGTCTCATGAACAACGCTTCAGCTTTATCCACATTCATTTCATATATATTTCATATTCACCATGTTAACTGTGTTAATTGATACAACTGGTTTACTATCTTACTACCACATGCTCATGGTATTCAACTCAGAATTGTTAATGCAGTGGTCTCTGCATAAACAACTATTGTACCTGATCCACATACGTTGTTGTCCAATATACCACTAAACACACAGTGGTATACACTGACTGATTGTGTTCAGTATTTTTCAGTGTTCCCCTGTACCCTGACTCACAGTATCTTTTTGCTTCCACTTACCAAGGGTGAGCAATATGCCTATACCAGAAAGCCTACTGTAGTTACTGTAAGAGTTCATCAGTGTTCAACAGAGGGTTGCTGCAAGATCTACAGCCACTGACATTAATTCAATATGTGGTTGATTTGCTAATCTATAGTTCCTCAAAAGAACAATGTGAAATAGTGGCAGTGCTGAAAGCAATAGCAGAAGGGGGTCACAAAGTCAGCAAAGACAGGAAGCAGAATACCTTGACAGAAAAATTGCCCTTTCACAAATTGACGCAATAACAAAGGCACCCAAACCCCAACCAGTAACGCAGATGCTTTCCCTTTTTGGCCATGGCAGGGTACCGCAGACTAAGGTTCTGTGACTATGCATTAAAAACAGCACTACTCCCAGCAATGATTAAAGCAGCTGGATAAAGTAGCAACTCAGCAACAATTGGTGTGGACAGGGTAAGTGGAAACAGCATTCCAAAATATTAAAACTTAGTTGCAGAATGCACCTGCCTAAGGCAAACCATTCTTCTTGTATGCTGCAGAACATGCAGGATCTGCCAACGTAATCCTGATGAAAGACCCACCTAGGAACAGCTGATTGCCAACTACGAAACTTGACACTGTAGAACAAGGACTGCCATCTTCCATCCACAAAGCCCTCTTTCAACAGGTTAAAGGGGCCACTGAAGGAAAAACAAGAGAAATAGGTGAAGAGACACTGGAGTGAGCCCAGATGTGAAGGACTGTTTAAAGGTGACCTTAGCTACTCTAGCTGCTCCTAATGATGAAGGTAAGACTGTTTGGTATCACCTCAATCATTGCTGCATGGCACAAGAACCAGGAAGAACTCTCAGAGCAGCACCAACAGAAGAAAAAGATGATGAGATTGATGCCAGGGAAGAAGGCAGTGCAGATGCATAAGGAGAAAGTATCACTGTTCTCCAGACAGAACAAAGATCCCAGAGACTTACCCAGGTGAGGGCCCTTCAGGGGCATGTCAGAAACCAAGAGATAAAAAGAAACATTTTGAAGAATCGACTCAACAGTAAGTACTGGGTGACCGGTCCGTCGCTCATCACATGGAGATTAGTAGGACGTGGATTCCGACTGCCCAACGCATCTTTTATCACAGGCTCAAGGTGGGCCGACACAGCTCTTTCATCATGCCAGAGGAGCCCAGAGATAGTGGCATAGGATTGCACTCCATCTTAGGTGTAGGCAACACAGGAGTGTACAGTTGCCTGCCTTATATTTCCTCCAAAGTGGAAATCCTGCACTTCCCTGTTGAGTTTGCAGCTGAACTTTTCTGCAAAATCAACATGCACAACTATCTCATCATCTCTAAGGCTGTCTTTTAATGCCCTGCACCAGAGAAACTAAAATATTGCCCTTTAGTCATCTCTGTAGCTCGTTCTACGGCTCGTGGCCAGGCAGAGATCGCATGTGATCTGGGAATATCCACGCTCACGCAACTGGTGGGACACGATTGTTCCGAATTTCAGTGCTCAGCAGTTTGTGCAAAACTTCCAGGTGTCCTGAGACTCCTTCGCGTACATCTGCGATCGGACAAAGACCATCCTGGCAAGAGAGAACACAAACTACCGCTTGAGTGTACCAGTGGAAAAGTGGGTCGCCATTGCCATCTGGAAACTGGCAATGGGGAGTACAGAACCATCAGCCACCTGTTCGGTGTCGGCCTGAGCACCGTGTTCAACTGTGTCCAGGAGTTTTGTCATCACAGTGGGAATACTCCAAGGACTACTTCAACCACAAAGGCTGGCATTCAGTTGTTCTTGAGGCTGTTCCCCTTCTGGAATGTTTGTGGCGGCTTTCCAGGATGTGTACACGACGCAAGGGTTCTTCGTCAGTCACATTTGTGGGAAGTTTTGAGTGTTGGACAGTTGCTGGGGCAGGACAAAGTGAACATCTTCGGCTGTAATGTTGGACATTATCATATTGGTGACCCTGCCTACCCCATGCAGAGGTGGCTCATGAAACCATTTTTGGACACTGGGAGACTGACCCCTGACCAACAGCCCTTCAATTACAGGGTGAGCAGTGCACACTCAGTAGTGGAGATGGCTTTTGGGAGACTGAAAGGACGATGGTGATGTCTCCTCAAATGAAATGACTGCAAGCTGGAACTGTGCAAGACTATGGCCCTGACCTGCTGTGTTCTCCACAGCTGCACATCAGTGGTCCAGCAGTGGGGCCCACCCCCTCATCCAACGCAGACAGCTCTGGCAAAAAAATATAAAAAGTAGTGCTTTTAATCTACAAATGTTTAACCCTCTGTAATTGACAGTGACATGCTTTGTGGGTTCATGTAGAGGTCTATTTACATCATGTGGTATACCTAGGTGCTGGCCATTACATTTGGGACAGGGTTTTCTCAGAGTGCAATCTGCTTATTTGTGACTTTCCAGCATCTATTTTCCTCCTTTAACCATTTTGTCACTTTGACAGTTTGTCAGGTAGTGAGAGGTTGACTGATAATATGCACATGGATACCTTGTTTGGGGTTGTGGGTGATTTCCAAATGAAGACTTACGGTCAGCCCCATGGAGAATGGTTGCTGATGGGAACTTCAGTCTCTGACCTGTATCTCTCCTTTGAATCTGAGGCACACCGTTTTGAAGACTGCTGGTTTGTGCTACAACTGTTTGACATTCTGCCTCTCCTTCAAGCCATGCAGACAAATCCACTAGGTTATAGTGAGCATTAGGAGAGGCTGAGTGGGAATGTCTCGCAAAGTTAGAGACTAGCTCTACAGGAAGTTTACTCAACAATTGCTGAACATGTGAAGCACAGGCTAGTTCTGCAGCACCCTCTTCTGATTTGAGTCATTGTAGCATGCCCACTAATGACCCCACTCTCACAGCAAAGTTTTGAAACTCTTCAGCATCTCCTCAAGCTAGTTTAGGGAGATTTAATATGGTCCGCATCTTCTTCAAGGCAAATAGATGCGGCTGACCATACTGTCACTCTAAAGCTGCCAGTGCCTTCGTGAAAGGTTGTGGGCCATGGGCATAGAAAAGTGCAATATGGCGAGCAGAGGGGAGCCGTAGATGATCCAGTAGAATATGAAATTTGTAGAGTTCAGGTTCCTCTGCTGGTAGACATTACAAATTCATGGGGGTCGTTATGGATGAAATAAGGAAATGAGGGTCCTTCAACTCGCGATGGATACCTCAAACTCATAGTCTGCTGTACAAGAGCCACAGGTACAGAGAAGGTTGGGTTAAGAAAAACTCCAATAAACTGTGGGGCATACAAAACTGGAGCTGGCTGGGACACAACATATTGAGGTTGGGGCTGCTGTACAGATTGCTGAGGTGCGTATTGAAACTGGTGTGAAGCTGAATGTTCAGGTGGTAGATGGTAGTGTTGTGTCGTTCGCGAACGTGTCGTTCGAACGAACAAATCTTTTGAGTGAACGAAGTGAACTGAATCACTTCATGAACTGATTCGTTCCTTTCTCAGTTCAGTTCAGTTGAGCTCAGCCGCGAGCATGGCTGCCGGTCGGGAGTGGAACTGCCGCGACTCACTCACTCGTTCACTGCGAACGAATCACTCAGTGAACGACAACACTTTGACTGACTCTGAGTGAGTCTGACACAGCGCCACTTTCAGCACAGTACGTGAACGAGATTCATGTCCTCAGCATGTCGTTCAATGATTCGTTCGCGAACGTGATTCGCCGTCATTCAATTCATGATTCAGCCCACTTTCAGCACAGTACGTGAACGAGATTCACGTCCTCAGCATGTCGTTCAATGAATCGTTCGCGAACGAATCACGTTCGCGAACTGCTGAAAGTGGCGCTGTGTCAGTCACTCACTGACTCAGGGCACTGAGGGCTGAGGAGTTGATTCACGTTCAGTACATGTACTGCTAACATTAGCGCTGTGTTGCTAACATCAGTGTAGCATCATGTTGTTATTTTACTGTGCACAGAGGACACTTTCACTGTGTAATATTTTTAGTGCATGTATAAGCAGCGCTGGGTCTCCCGCGAATGATTGTATAATATAGTCCTTGAACGCACCGTCCCTCAGTAAGTGAACGTCAACCTCAGGGCTGAATCATGAACTGAATGACGGATTATTTGGCTGTTTATCAGTTCAGGGAGTTGGAGAGCACTGAACGATTCGGTGAACGAATCTTTTGAACAAATCATTTTAATGAACGGATTCTAAAGATTCAGTACAGTAAAAAGAACTGCCGTTCCCATCACTAGTAGATGGATTGTCGGCACTTGGATAGGAACTTGAGGTGTTAGTAGAGAGGGGGGCCGAATTGTAGGAATATGAGAAGAAGGGATATTAGAGGTCAGAACCAAGCTTGGTGGTATATGGGGGCTGGGTCCATGAGGTGGCAAGTCTGAATTTTGCAGCACTGGGTTTGGTGGTACATGAGCTGATGAGGCTGAAGGTGGTGAACCAGAAGGTTCCTGGAGTTGAAGATGTGGACCATGTCTTATATAAGAAACTGAAGCAGGTCTCTTAAACTCACATTCTATGAAGGCAGAGGGCTTATGGACATGAGGGAAAAGTGTTTGGGCTGACTGGGAAATTTTTCCATGGTTTACAGCAAATACTGATTCAGACAAGTTAAGTTCAGATTGGCCTTCTCACACTGAGACGCTGTGTTAGTCAGCAGAGGTTGGTTACATTCATTTTGTACTTGCTGGGCTTGCATTTCACACTCTCCCTCTGAATTGCCTTCTGAGTAGCTCTGTTCCTACTGTTCAACTCTTCCTATTAATTCGTTAACCATGCTACTTCCTGTCTTAATAAGTCAGTCTCTGAAACAGGTTCTGCACACTCTGTCAGGTCCCATACTGTTTAGTTTGTTTCGTTTTTGATTTCCTGTTTTATTTAGTTGGGATTCCCTCACTTCCTGTTTGTGTTTATTCTAGATTCTAGGTGTCTTGACTCCCTGTGTGTGTGATTGTCCATTGTCTTCACCTGTGCATCATTTTCTCCTCCCCTCGTGTATGGATTCCTGTTACCCCCAGTGTGTCTTTGTCAGATTGTCTGCATCGTTTGTGAGTAGCTTCCTGGCAGTTTCCTTGTGTAAGTGTTCCTCATGTTCCGACCCTGTTTTTCCCTTGATACCAGTCTAGGCTAGCGTTTTTGAACCATAGCCAAATCCCACCTTTTGATGGTTTGACCCTCGCCTCTTTTTTGGACTACCTTTTTGCCTGTGTTGATTGCCTTTGTGTACCGAACCTGGACTGTGAAAAAAACTGCCTCACCATACCTGTCTGCTCTGTGGGTCCCAGTTTTGTCTGTCTGAGGCCTTCCTCTCTGCTGTGTCTCCTCTTCAGGTGGAATAGCATGTGGATCCATTGTCCAACATAGATGTTCATCCGGCTCACTGAACATCTTATGTGGGGTGCACATTTAGACACAGGATCCTGGATGCTGTTTCAATTAACCATTCAACACAGGCTGTTGATTGATAGCAGATGATTTTCTATACAAAGACATTCAAAGAAAAGAAAAATGGGTCACAACTCTGTATATCAAACAATGAGTAATAACAAATGAGGGTATCATTTAACTTACATTAAATAATGCATCCACAATCTGGAACATTACTATTTCTCCTTACATAAATTAGCTCAGGTATCTGGTACAATAAACAAGAAAACAATCTGTTAATGTTCAATATATGACACATCAAGAAAATAATCATAAAAGAATCATAAAAAAAATAATCACATAGGTTCTCCTTTGTTTGTCTCTGGTATGGTGTGGAGGGAAAAGGGGATGCAGGCCTATAACTTGGGGGAGTGGTCTCGTCATAATTGACAGTTTATGCTGGTTGTTGGTAGAATAGAGATTGGTGATTTAACAATACACTTTAGAAAACTATATTCATATAATAAACATATATTTTAAATGAAGTGTACTTTTAACAAATGTACTAAATTACAAATTAAGTTATATTATCTTATCAATATGTGATATGCAAAGTTTTACTTTCAATACACTTTCATTATACTTTTAACTCTTTTACTAATTACATGTAGTGGAGACATCAAAAAGTTCACTGTTACTATTCTGTTCTATACTTCTGTGACTATGTCTGTGTCTGTGTCATTGTCAGATTTGATACAGATGCATTCCAATATATCAGAGCGATCATTCCAACAATGGAAGCTCCAACAGTTGGAATGCTATGGGAATCAAAGCCTTTGAAATTTGTAAATTTTGCATTACATTTTTTTCTGTCTTTCTAAAAGACAATGTGGAACAATAGAGCTGCTGAAGGAAGCATCTGGCTGCTGGTGACAGCTCAGTGAGGACTCCCCGCTAACATCAAGCTAACGCCAAATGACAACTCTCACATCTAAAAGACACTGGAGGAGAAATGTTGAAACATAAATATTCTGTTCTCAGATGATAAAACAGGGAGCAGAAAAACACTGGCTCCTTTGCAGCCAGCCAAGGACCAATTAGAATTTAGATTCAGTGTGTGTTAACATACAGTCTAATGAACATTCAGCTCGCTGATCCAAATGAGTTCTTTTGGCCTCACACACACACAGACACAGGAGGTGAGGTGGTAAAAGAGACAGATGGAGGAAATGCTTGTAGCTGCCTCTTTAGTCCTATTTCCTATTCAAAAGCAGGTTGTTTGTTATTTAATTGCATATTTAGCATAGAGTTGATAGCATCACGTTTGGGGGTCGCTGTATGGGATGACCGCCAGGTTAACAGGGGCAAGAAGATGATAACTCTGCCACTGAAATGCACTTTTTGTGGAAGTTTCATAATGTCTTTTTGCTCTTTCCAAGGATTTTCCATAACTCTTTGAAGTACTTTATTATGTAGAGATACAATCAGATGGAGTCAGAGTGGAATGTAACTTTCTGTTCATTTTCTTCCATGACAGTATTCCCCTTTTTTTCACCTTTGAGTCAAGTTGTTATTTCTTCTTCCTGCAATTCTCACAATAAATAGTATATGGAGCATGTACTGAGCTGTTGGGAAGTAATAGGTTTTTCATTTGACAGCACAGACTTGTTTTATTGTTTCATAAATATACAGCACATCTGTGATCTGTGATACACTGATTATCTCTCAAAAATATAGTCTTAGTGTTTATGCTTTGATAAATATTAACTAAGAATATTTTTTCTGAACCTAAACTTTGATTGTTTGCTTAATAAATCACATAAATTAAAACAGACAAAAGTGTTATACCATATTTTCAGGGTCTTGTATTTCAGTTGAATTTTAGTTTTCATGATGGTTTTACTGTCATGAAAATTGGATTTTATTTTTAGTTTTAAATTTGTTTTAATAACCTTTAAAAAGAAGTCATGTCAGTTGGCTAACACTTACTACCATTTATAAAATGAATGGGATTATTTGATGTGTCTATATCAACTCTCCCATACCTCATCCCTACAGTACATGTGCTTTGTAGGTGAACTCCTACCATAATTTAGTATTTTATTATATTTTAATAAACACTGCTGTTCTAGTGAGTGAATAGTGTCCCAGAAGTAGCAGGTGAAGGGGCTCATGGTCTTTATCTGTTGCAATACAGCCTTTAATGTTTCAGAATCAAAAGCATTCTGTGCATTGAAAATCTCCTCTGGAAACAGAGTTCAAAGGCAAGTTCTTAAGCCACACAGTCAAAGACAAAGCAGCCTTCAAAACAATCAGAAAACAGGACGGAACAGAGCGGAGTGTTAGCGTGAATGAATGGAAAATAACCTAAGAAATCAAAGTCCTCTCCTGGATGCCGGTAGGAGAGAACCAAGGCAATACAAACACAGCAATCACACACATGAGGGAAGACAGAGGGAGATTAGAACGTCAGCGTGTGGTGTGCTGCTTTCAAATCCAGGATGCCTTTGACTGTCCTTGTGGCTTACATGATGTAAAACCACCAGAGAGAGGTGTAAGAAACCTGCGGTGCCACTGGCCACTTTTACTGCATTGATTTTGCTTTTGACAGGATGGGTGCAAAACGCATGCACACACACACACACACACACACACACACACACACACACACACACACACACACACACACACACACACACTGTGAATGGTGCTGTGATTGCAGCAGCTGTACACCTTTCGAGGCAGTGACGATAGAGAGTGCTACAGATAGGACAAACAGGAAAGAAGGATGAAAAGTTGACGGGCAAAACTGAAGGGAAACCATTATGAGGAGGGGACAATGAAGGGCTGATAACAGCGGGGGGGGGGGGACACTGATTTGAAATCCATACCGCTTAGCAACGGCGTGATCCACAAAGGAATGGCTAATACCACTTGTCAAACGCTTCGCTTTCATGCTGAGATTTGAGGAGCGTGACCCAGCTTACAGTACAGTCAGCTGCGTGTGTGCAAGTGTGCGTGTGCATATGAATATGTGATAATGTGCAGCTCTCTCTGTGTTGGACCATGAAGCTTATCTTGATGGGAAACTTAGAATGCTGGAGACGGATACATCATACAAATAGGGAGACTGACAGATGAGCTCCGATTGTCCTTCTGACCGTTGACACTGAGCTGCAGCCTGACAGGTGAAGTGTTGCTGTTGGAGAGGTAGGTTAGGGACTAGCTACTGTAGGTCAACTTCTACTAACTACAAACTAATGAAGACAGTGTTAAATGTCAGGCACAATTCTTTTTTTTTTACCTCTATAACCATCATTAAATCATTGCAGAACAGATCAGATGGACATGCAGAACTGTGCCTCTCTTTTTTAAGTGCAAGTTACAGGCATATTATGTCATTTCCAGAAAATGTATTCAGAAATGAAGTGCATTGAGTGTCAATTGTATTATTTTATTGAAGTAATTTGAAAATGAGAAGATAAAAGTCAATTTTACTGTGTGTGTGTGTGTGTGTGTGTGTGTGTGTGTGTGTGTGTGTGTGTGTGTGTGTGTGTGTGTGTGTGTGTTTGTTTTTTGTTTGCCTTTCTATAAAGGTTTAACACAAAATAGTAATGAACAGTGGACGGCTGTGTGTAATGGCAGTGTACTCTGTGCAGCATCTATCAACATATCAGTCCTGCTGCTGTCAGATGCTGCCAGGATTTAAAAACTGAAGGAGAAACTTTTCATACAGTATAAACAGCTGTGGATAACAGACTCTGTAAGAATCACCTACATTCATTAACAGATCAGTACAGATGTTTTAACCACAGATGTTCAGATGCTTTTCTTGTTGATAAAATCACTAAGTGGAAGCAGAGAGTGTTTCCTCCAGAAGATGAAGTGAGATTTTCACTTCACAAAAAACATGTACAAAAGACCTTATACACATGGACTGACAAGAATACAGGTGTTACAGTTCAAAACTTAGGTCCCAAGAAAGGTGAAAATTCAAAATTGACCCTCCCACTCCTTCAAAGAAACAATGACAAAAACAGGGCAAGGAAAAGAAAGACCAAAAAACAAAAAACCAATAGACAGTCATACAAACAAACAAACAACAGAAGAAAAATAATAATGTTAAATAAATAAATAAAGTTGTGCTTTTTAAACATAGCGCAAAAAATGTATTGACAGTACTAGGTGGTACTAGGTCGGTTTTAGATATATTAGTGTGCATACTTCAACCTACACTCACCTACACAAGGTAAATAAAAACAAAAAGGAAAGTAAGTGTGAATAAGTAGATCAGACAAAACTATTGTTCCAAGTGCTGCTGATATTGGGAGAATAGAATTTGGCTAGATGGTGCAGGGGTTAGGTGTGGTGCAAGGGGCTGCTCAGTTATTTGGTACAATTTGTACAATACTGTAATAATACCTTTAAAGTCCATGTAAAGTAAGAATAAATATGTGTTCTAAGTTTGACATACCACAGAAAAGTGTGTTGTTAACCACCCTCCCAAATTTGAATGATTAAAATCGCCAACTATATGAAATTAGGCTTCAAAGTTGTGTAAAAATCAGCCTCTTTCTCTGCTACCAAACGCTGTGGGAGTGCTCGTCGAGTTCGCTGAAACCCCGCCCCCTACCAAGTGTCACCTGTCAATCAAAGTTACCACCTCTACCAGAAACATGGACACCACGTCTGAGAGCTTTAACTAAGCTGTTAGCTCGGCGGCTAGCTCGGCGGCTAGCTCGGCTAATTGGCTAACTGTAGACAGTAGTAGCACTAGTGTGCTGAATGTATTTATGCCTCTACAGCAGCAGGGGCGGGTTTATGCCAATCAAAGCCACGTAGACCCGCCCACTAAATCCTTAACACAGAAATCTTGAAACACAGTTTGTGAAGTCTAGCTCCACAATTCAAATCTAAATGGTTGAAATGCTTTTTACACCTCTTTTAGAAATACATTTATGACCTATTTAATGTATTTAGAAGAAAATGTCTGAATTCACTTTACATGGTCTTTAAGATAGGGATTAGTTTCAAGGATGGTGTCAGTAAGGGTGGAGGGAGGGATGGCAGGGAACAAACTGAATCTCTTATATGTAGGTATATAAAGAAATTAGTTGATTTCAAAGGAAGCAAATGTGGCGTCTATGTAAAGATGTTTAATGGACATAATCCCTTGATCCATCTAGATTAGAAAAGCCTTGTCAATCATAGAGGGGGTAAACAGAGGATTGGAGTGTACAGGAGCCAGCACAGATATAGTCCGCAGTGCAAAGTGATGTTTGAACTGAGTCCAGATTCTGAGGCAGTTTTTGACTACGACGCTACTGGAATGTGCGGGTGGAGATACAATCAGGGGGAAGCACAAGAGGGACATAAGAGATGAGGAGCCATATGAGACTTCCTCAACCTGCAGCCATGGCGGGGGTCGACTGCAACAGTGCAATATACCGCTAATGTTCGCTGCCCAGTAGTAGAGTAAAAAGTTGAGGAGAGCAAGACCACCCAGCTCCTTGGGCTTTTGTAGAATGCCTTTTTTAATTCTCTGGGCTTTCTTGTTCCAAATGAATTGAGAGATTATGTTGTCAAGTGAATGGAAAAAATGTTTGGGAAGGAAGATGGGTAGGCCTACATTCATTTTAATGCAATTTATCCATCCAGCAAGAAAGAGGGGTAAGAGAGACCACCACTGGAAGTCCTGAATTAGTCTAGCCTGCAGGGGAGAAAAGTTATATTTAAACAACTGAATAGTTTTCAGTTATACATACACACAAGTATTTAAAATGTCTTGAATGCTTAGAAAGAGGATAGGCTGAGAATAGAGTGTACACACATTGTGCTCCCGCCTCTTTAAAATCTTGATAATGTTCCATTAAAATAACAGTGAAATATGCTCCAACAATGCACCTGACCACACCTCATTTTGAGACCAACACGCCCACGAAAACAACAACTCAACAGATGAGTGCATGTACATTTTCTATTTAGGCAACATGGGCACTGGATGAGAACATGACAAGTATGTAGCAAAGACACATACATCATGCCTGGCGCTGCTGTGCGCTGGGTGTAAGATAGGGTCTGAATGCTTTGAGTCCTGTTTACAACATGGGGTAGGGGTGCATTTGTGGCCACTTGTGGTTGAAATGAGTATTGCAACAACAAATATTTGACAGAAACACACAGGTTTTTTCACCTTCCAAAAGCATTTTTTCCACATTTTCACAGATGGCTGACCCTAGAGTATACCAAGCAGAGCTAACACAAATAGTGGATTATGGACTTCCATTCATCACTTGGACATAAACACAGCTCCATCCCTTTGATACTCACAAGTGTTAGCTCTGCTGCCTTGTTGAAATTCCTGGTTATCACCCTCCACGGAAATGGGTTTTTGTCCTTCTTGGACCATCTTAGTTTTAAACAGTGAAACAGTTCCTCAGGGCTGCTCTCTTATTTATCCAATATTAGATGTGACCTCCCTTTGCTGAAGCATTTTTTATTCTTTTATGATGAAGGTTGGATTTTGGTTAAAATGGCATATTTGTTTTTCTTCTTCAACTTTCTGTGGTTGTGGAAGTGAAGCCAAAACATCGGTTTCATATTTACAGTCAAGGTTCTTTACTTGTTGGGCTTGTGAGTTGTCTGCCCTGATCAGAATCTATCTCACCACTGCTTCATGTTACATTCAAGGTTATCAGTGGAAACATATCAGTTACTGTGATAATGATACAATGGTTAAGTAATAACCACAGATCTTCATCGATGCCCCTCATATGCCCCCTTATCTGGTTTTCATGAATAATTTTACATGGTTGTAATTTTATTATAAGGTTTGTCATCATTACAGGGTTTGTAATGTGATTTTTTACTCTTTCTGTCACATATTTTACAAAATTAGCGGGAGGTACTCTGCAGTCATCATTAATATTAATTTTATACTTTCATATTATTAATCTTTGGTGAATTAGAGGCCCATCACTGCTTCCAAATGAATTATCTGTAATACAGAGGTTGTTTCCTCACTGAGATCTTAAACAGGTAAGATCTATCTCCTTACACATTTAAGCAGCCTCATTTATCAACTGTAAAGCACAGTTTTGTGCATTTCCTCAAATAAAATCAGATTTATCAGGACAAGACAAATTTAACTCCTTTCTCAAATTACTGATACAAATGTGTCTAGTTTCAAAGATGGAAATTTGGCAGTGATGTGCAATAACTGTACACCCTTTCACCACACACCACTGCACTAGGTGTGTATTATAAATATTCAGCATACTCATCCCATTATCTGTACAGCCTCTGGATGGGACACACAGTTCACATTGTATTATACTGATACTCTGACAGATATAAGAGGAAAATATTATAAAGCTGCTGATGACAGAGAAATATAATAGTAATGAAGCATGTGAAGCTCACTGTACTGACCCAAACCTCCAAAAGGATATTTTTTTAATATTATACAGGACCTGAAATAATAAGTTATGTGAACTAGTGCTTTGGATTTACTTTTCTTAATGTTTCCTCTTAAGTAGCTGTAGATACTGATGGAGTCATGCTGTATAATCTATCTGCTGCTGCCTTCATTGTTATGCACACATTATTAGAATTGGTCAAATGAGTCACTTAATGAAATAAGATAAGAACATTACTGTGGACACATTTTCTTATTGTCATCTGATGGATTGTCCTCAGATCTTTGTCAGCAGCTGGAGATAAATATGTGTTTGTCTTGAGCCTCAGTAATGAAATGAAATGTGCAGTGATGAACCTAACCATGGTCCTGCTGATTAGAGCATCAAATAAATCTCTAAGACTGTCTTTTTTTTCAATTTCAACATCCTGTGTGTCACCCAGACTTAATTACTGTTATGTTGTGTTGTTATGTTTGTCACACACTACTACTGAAAGTCTTCAGATAGTTCAAAATGCTGCAGCTACAATCTTAACTAACACAAGATTCTAGCCTCCCTTGATTGGCTTCCTATACATGCTATACGATCCTAAAATGGGTATCATACCTGTCTGACTTTCTCTCATTTCTATTGTATGTAATATGTTTACTAGACTCAATCATGATCTTATTTATTGATAGAAAAGTACCAAACTGAATGGCCGAGCTATTTCAAGTTTATTGTCCCTTTGCACTTCAATCTGTTGTCAGTTTTGTCATTAACAAGTCATGCCTCCAATGCTTTCACTTCATATTAGTTTTCCTTTAATTCTTCTCATTTAAATGCAGAGTAGAGCAAAACAGAGCAGATGATGAGAGAGGAACCAAACAGTTTAGACAGAGGAGAGGAGCAGGAGAAGAGAGGAGAGGAGAGGAGAGGAGAGGAGAGGAGAGGAGAGGAGAAGAGCAGGAGAGGAGAAGAGCAGGAGAGGAGAAGAGCAGGAGAGGAGAGGAGCATGAGAGGAGAGGAGGAGGAGAGGAGAGGAGAGGAGGGGAGCAGGAGATGAGAGGAGAGGAGAGGAGCAGGAGAGGAGAAACGCAGGAGAGGAGAGGAGAGGAGCAGGAGATGAGAAGAGAGGAGCATGAGAGGAGAGGAGGAGGAGGAGGAGCATGAGAGGAGAGGAGGAGGAGAGGAGCAGGAGAAGAGCAGGAGAGGAACAGGAGAGAGGGGCAGGAGAGGAGCAGCAAAGGAGCAGGAGGGGAGCAGGAGAGGAGCAGGAGATAGGAGCAGGAGAGGAGAGGAGCAGGAGATGAGAGGAGAGAGGAGCAGGAGAGGAGCATGAGAGGAGAGGAGCAGGAAAGGAGCGGGAGAGGAGAGGAACAGGAGAGGAGGGGAGCAGGAGAGGAGCAGGAGAGAGGAGTAGGAGAGGAGTAGGAGAGGAGCAGGAGAGGAGAGGAGCAGGAGAGAGGAACAGGAGAGAGGAACAGGAGAGAGGAGCAGGAGAGGAGCAGGAAAGGAGCAGGAGAGGAGCAGGAAAGGAGAGGGGCAAAAGAGGGGCAGGAGAGAGGAGCAGGAGAGGAGAGGAGCAGGAGGGGAGCAGGAGAGAGGAACAGGAGAGGAGCAAGAGAGGGGAGCTGTCGGAGCTTCAAGTGAGAACTTACCTGCTGGAATTTAAATATTTCACCAAGACTTAGCCTTTCCTTATAGGGTCGTTGGGGACAATGAGAACTGAGCTACATATTCTCTAGTGAATAGCAGAAGTGTAGGGTAGATCCATATGGCAACAACAATGACACACTAATGACATATCTGAGAAATAAAATAGCAGGAGAGGAACAGGAGAGAGGAGCAGGAGAGGAGCAGGAGAGAGGAGCAGGAGAGGAGCAGGAGAGAAGGGCAGGAGAGGAGCAGGAGAGAAGGGCAGGAGAGGAGCAGGAGAGGAGCAGGGGAGGAGCAGGAGAGAGGAGCAGGAGAGGAGCAGTAGAGGGCAGGAGAGGAGCATGAGAGAGAAGCAGGAGAGAGGAGCAGGAGAGGAGAGGAGCAGGAGAGAGGAGCAGGAGGGGAGCAGGAGAGGAGCAGGAGAGAGGAGCAGGAGGGGAGCAGGAGAGGAGAGGAGCATGAGAGGCGCAGGAGAGGAGCATGACAGAGAAGCAGGAGAGGTGCAGGAGAGGAGCAGGAGAGAGGAGCAGGAGAGGAGAGGAGCAGGAGAGGGCAGGAGAGGAGCATGAGAGAGAAGCAGGAGGGGAGCAGGAGAGGAGAGGGGCAGGAGAGGAGCAGGAGAGGAGCAGGAGAGAGGAGCAGGAGGGGAGCAGGAGAGGAGCAGGAGAGAGGAACAGGAGAGGAGCAGAAGAGGGGAGCTGTCGGAGCATCAAGTGAGAACTTACCTGACTGCTGGAATAGAAATGAATTTAAATATTTCACCAAGACTTAGCCTTTCCTTATAGGGTCATTGGGGACGATGAGAACTGAGCTACATATTCATATTCAGAAATAAAATAAATGAACACTGTCTCACACAGTCACAAAGTAGCAGACTTACTAAAAAGATAATATGAAAAAAGCTCTAGAGTCACGCTTTCTGAAAACATAAGCTGATATTTTAGATTCAACCCACAATGCCCTATAAACTGTGTATTATAGTTACAAAAATGACTGGACTAACTCTGATCATACAACTACAGGTGATAAATGGTGTAAATGTCGGCCATGTTCTTCACTTAAATATCACATGTACAGACATTTTACATTTCATATCAAAAGAGATGAGGCAAGCATTATTGGCAAGTGTTCAACTCATTCTCATCCTCTATTCATATATCATCATAAGAAAAGTTGTGCACTACTTTTCTTATGATATCATATTAATTTAAATACATGCAGTAACAACTGGAACAAAGTGGACAGATGGACGCTGTTATCTGTAGAGCTAACACAATGTGAAGAAAAAAGTGACTTAAACTTAAAGACAGTTTGTAAAGGAAGGAAAGAAGAAAACAAAGCACAAGATCCTCAACTGCAGCATCCAATTCTTGTTACTGCTCTTCCCTCCAATTCAGTAATACAACTATGGTACTGTTGACCTCTGCCTCACATGATTGATGCCGTGCATTTTATTGTCCTCCTAATTTGAGTGTGTGTCTGCTTGTTGTGTGTTTGGTCTGATTATGGTTGCTTATCAGTTGTCCCTGGCCTGTCTTTGTCCTCAGCTGTCATTACTGTGCTCTGCTGACCACTTGCAGGGGACGAGCTGTGTGTGTATGTGTGTACTGTGTAACACTTGTGTACACCAGACACACTGTGAAGGGGGGGGGGGGGCTTCAGAATGTTGCCAGTAGTCACTGAAGCAGAGTCCTGTTGAATCGATTCTTTAATTAACAGTCCAGCCTCCGTCCATACTTTTATCTCATATCTGTCCTGATAAGGCAATGGCTGCCTTATCACCTAACAGCATCCATGCCTTCTAAAGTTTGGAGAGGATAGCCTTTGTTGGCAGATAGCCCAGGTACAGAATAGAAAATAGCTGTCAGTAATGTTACAGCCATATAAACAGAGGAGAGAAATAGAGAGGGGGAGACCGCTTCTCACACCAAATCTTTTTTTTTTAGCAATGATTTCTGAACTGTTAATGGAAAATTCAAGAAATCTCAGACGTGTCTGTTCTCCACACTGTAATATTCAGCAGTCTTGCTGTTACAGTAGAAAAATACATCTATCACATGATCATGATCTGTATCTTTCTATAAGCTTATGTGTTCATGCATAATTGCATTTGCCACTGGCCAAAAACATTCCTGCCACAACGGATAGAGACAAAACATTATCTAACATTATCTAATGCATTAGATCATATCTAAAATATGATCTAACATTATCTCATGCATTAGATCATATCTAAAATATGATCTAACATTATCTCATGCATTAGATCATATATAAAATATGATCTAATGCATAGATACAATTGACTGGTGCTAACTTATAGATAAAGTGGGTGATAGGAGGAGAAGGGGTATCTAACAAAAAAGTATTTCAACAATACAAATATACCTCAGCCAGCTGGAGGCAGGAGAGCTGCAACTTGGGATGGGGGTGCTGCAGGACCCCTACTTGCTGCAGCTCAATCAGCTCCATCAGTGCTGGCAGGACTTTTTTGAATTAAGCAAGCTGAAATATGCCTACCACCCCATACCCGCTTGACCCAGCAATCTCTGAGCACAGATGTTGCCCTTGAAAGCATTCGATATCAATTCAACTGCCTCACAAGGTTGAAGATTTAAAGAGAGACAGACAGAAGTGAGTGAAGGCTAAGTATACATTCAGTTAACACCAACTCTCTGAAGATGCTAATATCTCCACCTTAATTGAGTCTGGCAATTAGTGCTGGTCTTAGTGAATTAGACTGTTTTTGATATTAGGCTTATTTGCATAGAAAGGGGCCCAATTTTGTGCCAAATGTATGAATATGGCCTTATTTATATACATGTAAATGGAAACAGTGTACCATGATGCTATTTGCTTGGCAGCACAGTTTGCAGGTGCTTTGTGAGTTACACTCTATCTTTTTGTCTCATTTGCACAGGTTTAGCAGACACCACAGCTACACAATCCTTTTGTGGATTTGACCCTAAGTGTTTTCTCATTGTTTGGTGACAACACTGTGACAACAACAGAACAAATATTCCGTTTGCAAATGCATAATTTTCAGATATCCAACAGGAATAAAATTACTCCCCTTTAACATTGGATGCCAGTTTTCTTTCTAGACAAACTAATTAATTACTAATCAGTGCATTCCCTCAAAAGAGTGCCAAGGACCCTCTTTATCCAAAAACTCCTCCTAGCTATAAGATTTTTTTTTTCTTATTAAATTCAATTTTATTTATATAGTGCCAAATCACAACAGAAGCTATCTTAAAGCACATTTCACTTGGAACATATTTAGACTGTATTCTTTATTTGAGACCCAACATTCTCCCATGAGCATGCACTTGGCGACATTGGCAAGGAAAAACTCCTATGAGAAAGAAGGAGCAGTGAGAGATAAACACAGAAAAGCACAATAACAGCAATTATAATAATGACAGTGATAATAAGAAGCAGTATAAATAAGTATGACTAATAATAATAATAATAGCAGGAGTGGGTTCCAAGCAGGACCACAGGAGTCCCATAGGGTTCCATGTCCATAACTAGGGGGTTGTTGGGATCTAATAGGAGCACATTTGGTTATTAGCAATCATTTATCATTATCAACAAGGATGATAAATTATTAAAAGAGAAATTATTAAAAAATAATTAAGAAATAAGGGGCACCACCTGGAAACTGGGACCAATAACCAAACCAGAAGATAGTCTCATAAACGTGTGCACTGACTCCATCAATCAGCCACCTGTAAATAAATAAATGGGCACAATAATAACAGAAGGACTTCTCTTTAAAGCTTTAATAATCTTTATTATCACAATAACCAACAAACTACACACACACAACAGCAGCTGTATATGGATAAACACATATAGTGTGTGTGTGCGTGTGCGCGCGTGCATGCGTGCCAAGATGACAGACATGATCTGCTGAGTTGGCGCGAGATTCACGTGGATGCACAGTCTTCTCTGTCCAAGTCACTCTCTCCCCACATATAAGGTCCTGCACAGTCCTTTCACTGTCCAAAAAAAACACTTGCTCAAAAAACACCAAAGCTGTACCCATAACTAAACCTATCACTTCTGTGCACATCATGAGACTTGATGTGCTGTTTATAGTTCAAATGTAATGTTTATTTGATTATTATTTCTTTTCTCTTGTATTTTTATTGTCCTTTGCTAAATTGTTGAATTTTATACAAAGCTGTGTTATTATAATAGCACATTTCAATTACTTCAATTGGTGGTTTATTACTGAGGCAGTGGCCCTGGTTCAGTTCCTCAGAGTAAGGCTCTTGAGCAGGGTTTCTCACTCAGTGGTTGAGACTGTGTTTATACTGGGCAGCTTCTAGGTATGAATGAGATCTCTATGAATGTGATCAGGGGTTTTCCTGCAATTACTGAATAAAAAGTGTGTGACACAATATTAAGCTTACACAATTAACTATTTCATTTCCAAAATGTCTAAATCACTAATCAACATTTTAAATTCTACTTTCATTTTGATACGATGATGGTATTTAATTCCAAATGGTTATTGTTGTGGATAATTGAGATGTTAAGTAAAATCATTAGCTATTATGCATGGAAACATGATTACATCATCATTTGAATATTACTGTTATCTCCATCCCTGTTAAAGTCATCTGGAGAATCAGATTGTGTAGTTAGGTGCTAACATGCTAGCAGCTGGATGATGCTGCTGCTGCCTTTTATCCTCAGAACACACAGGTCTGTGACAGCAGCAGAGATTTGTGACGGACATCAGTGTTATCTGCCTCCACCACAATAACACAGGCAAGATATTACACTGGTTCATCTGGACTCCATGCAGTGATGCTTGAGCCTCACTTTACTAAGCAGGACATTCATGCTGTCATTGGTGTTTACAGACGTGCAGTGTCTTTACATTTTCATAGAGCAATTACATGTTGTTTGGCATGTAATCTTCTCAACCTGAAATCCACTCAAGAAAAAGTGGAAGGATGGCCACGCAGTTTTCCACATCAGAGATGTTCATAATTTTCTAATATTCAGTTACAGAACATTCTTCTTCAAAATGAACCTCATGTCCTCCATTTTGCACTTTTGTTACAGAATTTTCACCCACAAAAATAAAGTTGAATCATGTCTGAGCACTTGTTACAAAATAAGGACTAAAACATGATACCATAAGTGAAATCTGTACATTGTTTGTTGTGAGAGGCATGGAACATTTAAAGCAACCACAAAAAACTTAAAATTCACTGTAAATGTCAACAGAACACATATAAGTAGAAATTCCAGTCACCAGTCATGTGTCACTATGGAGACAATTGTCAGCACTGTGTCCATTAAAGGGAAAGGACATGGATATCCTGGAATCAAACCAGCAAAACAGATAGATGGAGCATACAGCTACAACAGCAGTGTCCTGCATTTGTTAAGCAGTGTTCCAACTGCAATGTTACAAATCACTTTGCAGTACAGTGTTTCTCAAAAACACAGGACGATGTGTCAGTGTAGTAGAGGACACTGATCTGAGTGAGACATTCACTGTTGTGTATGCAGACATCATTTTCTGGGGTTCCACACTCCAGGAGCACAATGAGCAACTGACAAAAGTGCTGCAGAGTCTGCAGGAATGGCCTGAAACTCAACCAGAAGAAATTTTGGTATTCAAAAGACTACATTCCTTTGGGATAAGCTCTCAGCTCAAGGAATTCAGCCTGGTGAAGAGAAATTTAGTGTTGTATTAGGCATGGCAAGGCCAACATACACAAAAAGGAATACTACACAGCATGTTTAACTTCATTAATTTCTGCCATGCATGAACTCCTGCACAAATAAAGTGTTGAAAATTAGAGCAAGAATGGCAGGCTATCAAAACTACATGGACAACAGTGCCTTTGCTTACTTAATTTAACCTAGACAAATGGCTTTACGTTTCCACAGATGCCTGTAAGGATAGTCTGGCTGTGGTGCTACTTTAGGTTAAGGATGGCCCCTGGACGCCTGTGACATACACATCCAGGTCCATGATCGACACTGAAAGTCATTGTCCTCAAAGTTTCTTAGGCTGGAGTTTGGTCTTTAAAAATGACATGGTTATATAACTTGCCTTCCAATCTTCTCTGTAGAGGTACACTATTGTCCACTGATTGCCATACTCAAAAGAAACTTGAATTAAATGTCTCCCAGAATTCAAAGCAGAATCACAAGCAACCACAGGAAGTGGTGTGAGCTCAACTAAAAAAGATGTTAACATGCATGTAAATATGATTTCAGATAGATCTCTACCTATGTGTCCAACGCAAAGTTAATCCAGGCATCCCAACTCTCCCTGAAGTTCCGGGACTCTCCCGCATATTAATAGCGGATCCCTGACGAGCGCAAATTAGATACAATCTCCCGGAATCTGGAGTGAGCGAGCAAGAGTGCGCACTAGAGAGTGACTACACTTGTGTGTGTGTGTGTGTTTGTGTGACTATCAATGTGTCAATGTGTGAGAGCAAAGCGTCCTGATAGCTCTGTGTTGCTGCTTATTAGACCAATCGAACACCCCCCCACCCCCGGACCAAACCTCCCTGAAATGAGTTTTTGCAGGTTAGGATGTCTGTTAATGCAAATAACAGAAGAAAGGAGTGGATGACCTCCAGGTAATCATGTCATTTATATTATCAATCAAACAGAACAGGATTTCCATACCACATAGTTTGAGACGGAACATGTTTCAGATTCATGAAAGCCATCTCAGTGTGGAGAAATGCGAAAGAAGAATGCTTCTTCTGGTCTGGAATGAAAAAGGACGCAGAGACTGATAAGTGAATGTGAAACAGGCAAACTAAAGAACTAATGATGGTGGCTGACCTACAAACAGCTCTATGGGACAAAGTTAGAATGGATCTGTTCATCTCAAAGGCAAAGAGTACTTCAAGCTGATGTTTCACAAAGCCAAGTTGCAGCATTATTTGGAGTGAGCCAACCCCCAACTGAAAGGCCATGTTCCACATAACGGGGGGATGTCAGAGACAGGCCACGAAGTGGGCGTCCCAAGAAGATGACACCCCAAAATACAAGGCTTCGTCATCATTGGAGGCAATCTCTATGCAGAGAGATATCGAGGTGAGATTCTTCAACCAATGGCAATCCCATATCTCCACAGTCTGGGATCGAACTCTGTCCTCCATGACAACACTCGCCCCAACAGAGCGGGGTTTATCAGAGACTACCTCCAGAACTTGGGGGTAGAGAGGATGGAATGGCCTGCCAGCAGTCCTGACCTCAACCCCATTGAACACTTGTGGGATCAGCTTGGGCGTGCTGTTCGTGCCAGAGTGACCAACACAACCACAATAGCTGACCGTGACAAATACTGGTTAAAGAATGGGATGCCATCCCACAGCAGTGTATGAGCAGGCAGGTGACCAGCATGAGGAGGAGCTGCCAGGCTGTTGTGGCTGTGTATGGTTCTTCCACACACTACTGAGGCTCCTGTTTGTTAAATGAATACATTGTTAAGCCAAGATGTCTTGTTTCTTCAGACTTGTTCACACAGTTTGGGCTCACTCCAAATAATGCTACAACTTGGTTTTGTGGAACAGCAGCTTGAAGTTGCCCTATCGCACCAGCCCTATCCAGATCAGTCAAACATGGCATGCTGATTCTTGGAGCAGACACCAACTGACCTACTCACAGCATCTGTCAATAGCAACAGCAAAATAAGCTATTTGGCATCAGCCAAATTTTTCATGGGTGCAACCCACATACTCAGCTCTGCTGCTCATCCCACAAATGCATGTTCCTTATAAATGTGGCACCATTTAAAAAGTGAAATAAACAGGCTTTCCAACGATTTAAAATGTATTGCCAAGAAGCATTGTTACAACAAAGAAATAATCTACAAAACACAAATTTCCCTACTGTTTGTGCTATGTTTAGTTAATCACTTATGTGATGACAAATAGGACATGCTCTCTCAGCTGAATGTACCTGAATCACATCTGAGTCAAGTGGATCACAGATTCCTGTCTAACAGGAAGCAGCATGTTCATTTTCTTTATTCTGAAAGAAGGAGTTGATGAAGAAGGCAAAGTGTTTCCTCTGTAGGATGTCTTGGCTCAGCCTTAGAGATCAGCTCAGGAGCTTGGAGATCAGGAATTGGAGTAGAGCCATACCAGATTTCAGGAACAGAGACCATGCCTCATACCTTCTCAATTTCCGCACAAGCAGTATTTAAGTCACACCCTGTCCGCTCTATCCCCTTCCATCTCATTTCAAATACGATCTGTGACAAAATGACATCACCTACCTTGACTACTTTGGACCCAGAGATCTATCTGAACGCCCCAGACGACGACTTGTTCGCCGACCAGCAGACTCTCCCAGTCCGGATCCCATCACCTGCAGTCCGGTCACTCCGGCGACCTTGGCTGCACTCAGCTGTCCAAGGTCCCAGGGACTCACGTCCCCCTTCCACAGACACTGCTTCAGTTTTCTGGGATACACCTAGCAGCGACTCCCGGGGAAGATCCCGCCGACGGGGCCCAAGGGACGCCGCACATCCACGTGGCCCCTCTCCATCCCGCTCGAGATCCCGGAGCCCAGGCTACCGGAGAAGCCACCGCGGCCAGCCACCACTCCGCCGCAAGCTACCCGACAGTCCCCTGGCTCCAAGCGCTTCATCCTGCCATTGCCATTGTCCGCTTGAAGCAGGAGCTCAAACGACGGAACATCCCTTTCAGAAACTCGAACACACCGGACTCCCCACCGCTGTCCCCAGCCACTTCCGGAATCCCGGCGTTACACACGTGGTGACGTGTAACAATTTTAACGACCTTGGCTGCAATGCCATTTCCTCCACACTTGCTCGTGGTGGGGCCCACGCCAGAGTAACCTGTCCCCATAATCCCACGAACCAAGCATCATGTAAGTACTTAGATACTCCCATTAACATCCCTGCCCTCGCTCTTAGTTTACATAACCACCCGGACTGCCAGTTTGTAGATTACCTCATCCATGGTTTTACACAGGGCTTCCATCCTGGCTTACAGGTAATGCCAAACTCTTCCCATAACTGCCATAATCTCCAGTCAGCCATGTCAGACCCGGACTCGATCGACTCGCTTCTGACCAGCGAGGTTAAAAAGAGGTTCATGATCAGCCCCTTCTCCAGCCCACCTTTCCCCTTATTTACAGTAGTAGCCACTTCAAAGTTCCCCTCCAAGCTGAATGGCAGCCGACTCCCAGCCAAGTTCCAGCTGAGTTCCAGCAGCTGGAGCGACCCCCTCCTTCTCCTGGGCGTGTCTATCTTTTCCTGTAAACCCACCTATTCATTGTAATACAGGGTTTGACCAGGAGATAGCGCTTCTGTCACAAACTAGCCCACATTCTGATGTTTTATGATTTTTTAGTGACGGGTCATCTGAAATTCATCGAATCAAATCAAAGAATTAAATAGCCTACTGACTACTGATTATTTTGTTATTTGTTCTGAATCTAACACAAAAAACAAGAAAAAAAAGCTGTTTCGTATTTTAATTTTAGGCTCAGATAAATAATACGAAATGGCAAAAACAGGCCACAGGACTGTATTTGATTATGTGCAATTATACAGCACTTTTGTGCCAGCCAACCCCGGTCTATTCAGTGCATGCTTTAAGCCAGGTAAGCCCAGCCACCTTATTAGCATTATCATTGCTCAACCTTTTGTTTGGGCTTAATGGGCCATTTGGTTCAATTGTCACACAAATCACACACAGAGATTCAGAATAGTGTTCATGGACGTCGGAACTATTTTCTGAGAGGGGTCACTGTTAGCTTTCATAATAGTCAAATCTCTCCTGCGTCTTGGTGCTGCGCAGCCAGGTTTTCAGCCTGCGCAAGGCTGAGAAAGAGCGCTCAGATGCCACGACAGATATGGGCCAGACAGAGTTTAATGAGCATTAATTATATGAAAAAGATAAATATAAGTCAGACAAATTGAGTTTACATTCAGATTCGTTATTATTATTACAGTAACTAACTAGTTAATTAACTATTGGTGTAAAACTGAAAACTCAACCACACATATGTGCTGGACAGAGTGGGGGCACTACACACCTCTACAACCACACAACTCACTCACTTAGAAAAGATGTAAAACTGAACACTCAACCACACATACAGTAGCATATGTGCTGGATATAGTGGGGCCACAAACAGTATCTTGATCTTGATTTTCAGTGGGGGAGGTGTCCAGCTCGAAGGTGATGGGTTGAGGGGGATGGTTGCAGTGCTGTCCCATTGTCTTTCAAAGCGAATGCCCCCCGTCCCCCGCTGGCCCGCACTCACATTACCTCAAAACCCAAGTGTACTCAAGCACGGTTGCCTCCGACACAGCCGATCAATTAACAAAACGCACTATGATTAAAAAGTACAAGCATGTTCTTCTGAGTCATGCCTGAGTCATGCAGTAGCCTACTACAGATACTTGTGTAAAAAAGACGCACTGATTTCATTCACGCTCACAGCCTCTCCAGCGGAGCAGCTATAGAACAGACTTAGTTTAACTGAATGACTTAGAAGTCGCTAAATGACTTGCTTTAACGAATTTCGTTAGTTTATATAATGCAGATTTGTAAAATATTACTTTTATGAGGGTCACAGTCACAGACTGTAGAAACTTAGCATTTCATAATTGTGATAACAGCGGTGCAGCAGATGTATTGAAGTCCACGCAGCACGCTGGATGCAAACTAATATTAACCCTATAGCCTATTCATCATAATGTCGATGGACATAAATTGAGCCTTAATAATGATAAAATAATACACAAACAAATGGTCTGATTGGGAACCCACATAATATTAACACTACGTATTAAATAGCACGTCCTGTTTTAAATCACTAGACTGGGTTTGTCTCATGGGCTACTTCTTGGTTTGACAGTGACAGTGATCAGTGACCAGAGAGGAATTATTAAGTGTCCGCGAGTGTGACGGACGGTGGCCTGTCAGATGTACGGCAGCTTTAATTGCATCCTTACTTTCTAATGGATTAACTATATCGTACCCTTCATTAGGCCACTCTATACAGAAGAATAGAAGTAAAACAAGTAATATTAGTGTATATAGTATTTAGCCTAGTTGTTGGCTATAATGTTCAGACTGGAGCCACACAAACCACCAGGATGCAGAATTGCCTGAACTTAATACTTGTTTATTATGATTTTTAATGCTTGGGTTGAGAGGTGGTGTCACCGAGCCATGGTTAATGAACTCAAACACGCATGGCAAGGTGAGCACCACCAGTACACACACACACACAGTCTGGAGACAAAGGGAAAAGGGGGGAAGGCCTCTACCGGGCCTCTATTTGTAGAGTGGGAGGGACAGTGGGAGGTGCTCACATGCATCTCCTGCTCTGCTCTCCTGCAGACAGGAGTGCTCCGCCTTGGAGTTTGTGACACTAGTATTTTAATCAGGTTTAATCACAGTGTTGTAATGTAATAAATCCAGTTAATTTTTTTAATCACTGGACAGCCTAGTCTTTTCTATGAGCAGTGGGTCTAAACACACTGCTCCTCCCCGTGGACAAATGAGGCATTGCAGCTGGTTTTCACTCGGGCAGCTTCGGGGCGTTTCCAGTCGGGACCTCATTGAACACGTCATCGCTGGGGGATCGCATTATCCCCCTGCTTCCATTATCGGCCAGCCAAGGACTGGTCAAGGACCAGTCAATGAGCCACCAAGGAAACAGGGGAACTTTGAAATGGCTTCATCTGTAGGATCAATCCCATAGGCATAGCCACAAGAAAATATTCTGGTAAAAAGAGACTTACCATAGACCTCTCTTCCCCCCACGGCTCCACTATCCCAAGCATCAACAGCCTCATCCCCAGTCCAGACTTTTCCATGCAGTACGCCACAATTGACCATGCCATTTCTCTGATCCGTCTCGCAGGTCAAGGCACTTGGCTGTCCTAGGCAGAGATCACCAGTGTGTTCAAAGTCATCCCCATTCACCCTGACTATTCCGAGGCTCTGTGCTGGACACTGATTAATAACTGTAAACTCCTGTATGTCATTCACTTACTTTTTTGAACTTCCTCACCATCACACCTCCATCCTCTCCCCCCGCCCACGGCCTCACTACTCTGGCTTCAGCATTTCGCGATCTCGGGGTCCCACTCTCTCCGGAGAAAACACAGGGTCCAAGCACTTCACTGGAATTTCTCGGCATAAACCTACACACAGTCTTACTCCAAGCATCCCTGCCCACAGACAAACTCAATAGGATTTCACTCCTCATCTCTAACTTCCTCCTGGCTCCCCAGTGCACAAAAAGGCAGCTGCTTTCCCTGCTGGGTCACTTTAACTACGCCATCCGTATCTTTCCCCAAGGCTGGGCCTTCCTGTCACATCTCCTTTCCATATCTGCTGCCATCCCATCCCTCCACGACCATATCACCTTAGACGAAGGTTGTAAGATGGAACTACAACTGTGACATCAATTCCTGTCCACTTGGAATGGAATTTCCTTCTTTTATAACGATTACGTCTCCAGGCCCAGAGACATAGAATTGTACACGGAAGCAGACCCTTCCATCGGCTTTGGCGGCTATTTCAGCGGCAGATGGTTTTCCGCTGTTTGGCCTCCCGAGTTCTCTTCTCTGACCCCTTCATCCGCTATCCACAAAGTGTACCCGATCATTATTGCAGCTATCCTTTGGGGGCACAAGTGGTCGAAAATGAACATAGCCATATACATATGCAAGAATTAGACATATCCTGTCTCAAAATGATGCTGAAAAACTAGTCCATGCATTTGTTACTTCTAGGCTGGACTACTGTAACTCATTATTATCAGGCTGTCCTAATAAGTCTCTAAAGACTCTCCAGCTGGTCCAGAATGCAGCTGCTCGTGTTCTGACAAAAACTAGAAAGAGAGATCATATTACTCCCATCTTGGCTTCCCGTAAAATTCAGAATAGAATTCAAAATCCTCCTCCTCACCTTCAAACCTCAAAGCCTGGTCAGGGTCCATCATATCTTAAAGAACTGATAGTACCTTACAGAGCTGGTGACTCGGACTTGCGACTCGTACTCGAGTCGCACTTAAGTCGCACTACACATTGACTTCAGACTCGACTCGGACTCAACCTCAAAAGACTTCAGACTTGACTCGGAGCTGGAGACTCGCAAATTACCATTATTTTCATGTTATCATTCATATTGTCATTATTTATTATCTGTCATTCATCTTCTCTGTTTGCATTTGGGAAGTGATCTCTGGCTGTGACTGAGGCTGACAGCAAGCGACAACATCACGCAAGCGCCGTGTGTGTATGCGCGCATTTCGAGCAGAGCCTGTCTACTACTGTATACTGTATTAGAAACTCTCTGATTTCAAGACAGTGGCGAGTGAAAGAAGCCCAACAGGAGTCCCTTGGATTGTTACATTTGGCTACAATGCTTTCACGCAGTCAGCCAACAAACGGACAGCAGTGTGCAAAGTGTGCAACAAGAAGATTCAAGATTTTGGTTCAACCACTTCAAACTTCATCCGGCATCTGAAAACGCACCCTGACGCACGCTGTCAGTCACTTCACTTGCTAATGTGAAAGAGCTCTCAAACGAATATTAACGTTACATTCTTGCTGCTGGCCATATGATGTGACAGGCTGAGTTAACATTTCATAACGGTGTGCCAGAATATTATTCTGTGACATTGTCTTAAGTTAAGTTACAGTGCAGTCACCCAGTGGCGTTTTATGTGTAAAAAATTAGTGGAGCACCTACACATTTAATGCTTTATAAGAGTCATACCCAAGCAGCCTATTCTAGATATCAAGAAGGATATTTGTCACATATCGAGAGAGAGAGAGGGAGAGAGAAAGAGAGAGAGAGGAGTCATACTGTAATAACCATAACGATCACAAGTCTACACTACGTCAACTCTCATGAACCAACAAAAATGAGCTGAGAACAAACCCACCGGGCCATAAATCAACCTGAACCAACCAAGAAGATGCAAAATCCTAGTTAGCCTGACAACAATATCTCAGAAATCACACAATCCCACAGATCACAATTTAAATAGGCTAGTTCAGTCCAGCACTTAAAACAACAGAAAACAAAACAGCACATCAGCCTTCTCTGACAGGATTTTAAGATCAAATTTTGTTAAAGAAAATATTTATATTTTTTTCAGGAATGTGAAAGAGGTTTTAAAAAAACAGTTTTTCATTTTTAAGTTAGTAAGTCAAATGAGTACAACTTATAATTTACTTGCACCATTGTGGGTGTGTTTTTTCATTTATTGTTAAAATGCAAAATGCGTGCTTGTTATCAAAATACATTGTTGGTACAATATATTTCTTTTATTGTATTTTACAGCATTGTTAAAAAAACCTCTTGTTAAAGAAAAATACAGTTATGAAATTGAAACAATCCTTTGTATTTTTTCCACATCACATTGCTGTAGATTCTAGTGAAACAATCATCAATACTGTCTTATATAGAGGATTTTACAAAGCTTATAGAATTTGAATTTGATTTAGTGTTTGTGAGAGACTTGAAACTTGACTTGGACTCTTAACCAGAGACTTGAGACTTGACTTGGACTTGACCCTCAAAGACTTGAGACTTGACTCGGACTCTCGCTCAAAGACTTGAGACTTGACTTGGCAAAAAATGACTTGTGAACACCTCTGGTACCTTATGTACCTATTAGAACACTGCGCTCCCAGCATGCAGGTCTACTTGTGGTTCCTAGTATCTCTAAAAGTAGAACAGGAGGCAGAGCCTTCAGCTATCAGGCTCCTCTCCTGTGGAACCATCTTCCAGATTTGGTCCGGGGGGCAGACACCCTCCCTACATTTAAGAGTAGGCTTAAAACTTTCCTTTTTGATAAAGCTTATAGTTAGGGCTCTTTGAGCTCTTGACTTATGCTGCCATAGGCTTAGATTGCCGGGGGACCCCCATGATGCACTGAGCTCCTCTCTCCTTCTCCCTCTCTCTCTCTCTATCCATCCATCTATATCCATTAACATTCATGTTCTATTAATGCATTCAATAACCTAAACTTCTTCCCCGGAGTTGTCTTTCCCGTCTCACAGATAATCTTGGCCTGTAGACGTCCGGATGACAGATTCCAGTCCCGGACCTTCTAGCTTCATTGTTGATTTTCATTGTGCTTCTCTTCTCTATCCTTCCTTTCTCTCCTCTCAACCCCAACCGGTCAAGGCAGATGGCCGCCCACTTCTGAGTCTGGTTCTGCCTGAGGTTCCTTCCTGTTAAAAGGGAGTTTTTTCTCGATACTGTTGCTCATGTTGGAATGTTGGGTCTCTTTAAAGTTAAAACCTGAAGAGGTCGATTTAGAACCTGCTCTATGTGTAAAGTGCCTTGAGATAACTTTGTTGTGATTTGGCACTATACAAATAAAGATTGATTGATTGATTGACACCGATAATACAGCAGTCGTAGACATTATTAACAGAAGCCGTTCACATAGCCAAGACATCATGCCCTTCATACGCAAACTCACTCTCGTCTCAGCCCAACCCCAGTTCACCATTCAAGCACATCACATACCCAGCTACAAAAACACAGTTGCTGACTCACTCTCTCGTTTTTCCTTCCAGAAATTCAGACGATTAGCACCAGCAGCCGATCCACTCCCGACTCAGGTCCCACCATTTTCAGCCACCATCTTCCCATAAACCCTCGACTGGAACATTTAATATTTACATCGCAAGACGCCATCCTCAACACCCTCGCACCCCGCACCCTGTCATACTACCTGACTGGGTGGAATTGCTTCAAAACCTTTCACGCAGCTTACCGCCTCCCGTTTCCATCACTCGACGTTCTTACCAAGTCCAGTTTCATCTCATACGCCCACTCCATCCTAAAGATTAGAATAACCGCTATCCAAACATACATCAGTTGAATCAACTTCATTATTAAACTGTCCTTCGGAGCTCCATGTCCCAGTTTTTCCCACTCTCACATCCGTATGTTAATTAAAGGACTCCGTAAAGCAGAACTTCATCCCAAAGCGAAACGTTCACCTCTCACCTCAGACCTTCTCTTACGCTGTATCAGAACCCTCCGCACTGGCTACATATCCCTGTTTATAGATAAGGTTTTAGAGTCCATGTTCCTCCCAGCATTCTTCGTTTTTCTACGCTGTTCAGAATTCACAACTTCCTCTTCTCACTACGACCCATCGCAACACCCCACCATATCCGACATATCGGTCCACTCTCCTGACACCCTCATTTTCCACCTCAGAAAAAGCAAAAATAATCAATCCAGCCAGCCAATTCCTGAGCCCGTATGAACCCATTCATGTATACATTCAGCTAAGACAAACCAGCTGGGCCTCCCCACTAGATCCACTTTTCATTACCGAAACAGGTACTGTAACCACACGTTTTTGGTTCCATTTCCACCTGCGGCAAATCTTAACAAAATCCGGCATACCCCCAGAATCATACTCAGGTCATTCATTCCGCATCGGCGCCGCCTCCTCAGCTTCCCGTCAAGGTATCCCGGATAACATCATTAAAATTCTCGGTCGTTGGTCATCACCCGCTTACCTAACCAACATCATATGCTCCTGTCCTCTGGAAGACTTTTTGAGGGTCTGCATCACGGACTAGATGCCGAGACAGCTCCTCCACCCAGCGCCTCGGTTCCCTTCACACACTCAACTAGGAGACAGGTACAGCATCCTGCGCCTCCTCATCAACCCGGCACCCGGCTTCAACTTCCACACTACATCCTTCATCTCTCTTCTTTTCTTCTTCCCCTCTCTTACATCCCATCCCTTCCCCCATCTCCACGACCCTCACTTCTCCCTCCATACCCTATGACCCTAACCCTTACATCCCCACGACCCCAACCCCTACATCCACTCGACCCTCACCCCTTATCCCACCTCTTCAACCTTTCGACCTTCATCCGTTCGACCCTCATCCCTGCCCATCTACCCTCACCCCTCATCCCTGCCCATCTACCCTCACCCCTCATCCCTACCCTTCGACCCTCACCTCTCATCCCTACTCCTCAACCCCCACCCCCATCCCTTCTTCCCTATCCCTTAACCCTTTTTCCTTCCACATAATAAATACTTAAACTCATATCTTAGTTGGCGTGGTCTTTGTTAGTGAAATATATGTATGTCACACAAAGTGTGAAATTCCTTAAGTTCGTTTTGATCCAGCAAGTAACCACCGTTAGGACAATGAACAACTCAAATGGAGTAGAATTTAACAATATTTGTTACAGCCCATAAGATAAAAAAAAACAATAAAAACACTGAGAGACACTGTGAGAGAAGGGAAATCACTAAATATCGGCACCAGGTAGCAGACCACCTCTCCACATACACACAGTAAGCTTGGTTACATCCCTTCACTTAGCTTAGTCAGCACGTTGCACCGGCTTCTTTTTCTGGCGTTCTCCCCCTGTCTCAAACACTTTATAATACAATGTCCCGGTATCTGCTAATCGTGTTGTTTTGGGGGAGAGTCTAAGTAAAAAAGAAAAAAGAGCCTCTGCATGCATAAAAACACATCTAAAAAGCACAGATACATTTAAATACAATATAAAAACACCACACAATAAATACTGATAAAAGCACAGACACAATCCATTAAAAATGTGCAATATATCATATAAAAACACTTTGACATATACACACACCCACACCTGACACATCATATACACATCCTTTCATGACATTGGTAGGAACATACACCTACTGTCCTTATCCAAACCCACACCCAGAGTCTCAGATCATTTAAATTATTGGTAGGAACAATTTAGTAGACATTTGTGGTGACATGCTCCTACCATTCATACTTGAAATGCTGATGTATTTGTCCACTTTCCTGGTATCAACATACAGTGAGGAGTAAACGCAGTCTGAGACTTGAGAAGCTTGTTCCAGATAACACCTACTGTCTTAATAGCCGATTTAAAAAAAGTTTGCAGCATGCACCTCCCACCCTGTAAATCCAGGATAATTTTCCAAAAGCAGGAGTGATTTGAAGCAGTGGAAGGTCACATTGGCACACTGTTCCACTTTGCTGACACAATTAAACAATGATAGGCAGGCTGAGCTAAAAACTTTCCACTTTCACTGAGATACATTTCTCTCTCTCTCTCTCTCTCTCTCTCTCTCTCTCTCTCTCTCTCTCTCTCTTTCTCCCTCTCCCTTTTCAAATAGGCTGTAATAAATTGCAAAGTTATTAAAAAAAGAAAATGGTTCAGATTGCAAAGATAGCATCTCTATCTTTTTTTCTGAGAATTGAAGGCAGTGCAAGTGAGAGTGCAAGAGAGATTAACCCTTTATCATAAATTCTCATTAAAAGTCACTAATCTGTTCTTTTTGTGATGAAAGAGGGTTGTGTGCAGTCTCATCTGAAGCTGTAGTTTAATAAGAAGTAGAATATAGCAGAGTGTCAGAGTAAAGACAATGGGACACTGGCCCACAGGTAACACAAGCTACACTAAACTGTATCATCTGAAAGTACTATAAATATCTGCCTATCATGAATAAAAATCTGTCACTACACACTAAAGCAATGTATTTTGTAACTACATTTGGGTGAAAAAACTGAATATGAGAGGAAGAGTGAGTGTGAGGTAGGTGTGTATGTTATTATACTCGTAAGCTATGCTCCTCCTATCACTAGTTCTCTCAGCAGCAAGACAGGGGTCAGTACCCATAAACCTGCAAGCCTGCAAGCTAAAGGACCTGCAATTAGTAGGGTTTTACATCACATGGACACAGCTGACAAGCACAAAGTGTGTAGGACACTTGAGAAAATCAACCACCTTATGAAACTAGTTATGATTAACCCTTAGAACCCCGGTTTTTGTTTGTTTTTAATGTCTGCTAACCCTTACTAACGTCATAAAAATATAGTGATAGAGCGAAACAAACCAAATACAGAAAATTAATTTGATTATAGTGATTGATTTGCGATTGTAATTGTTCTGTTTCAGTCAACAAGGAATCAGTACATTTAGTGATACCATTCTGATTGGTATCAAGTTTACATGATGGTGATAAATCATTCCTGGAGGTAATTTTAGGTCATTTTTTTCATGCCCAAAGATAAATAACACCAAAATTCCTGACTGAGGTTATCATAATCTATCAATGAAAGGGTTAAGTAATACATTCTGATTTGCCACAGCGATATACATTCAAATACAATGAAAAAATGATCAATGCCATCATTACCTATTAAGTTTTAACATTTTACTCATAATATGAGTAAAATTGATTTGACAAGGCCACAGGTGGATTGAGAGTCACAATAATGGGCTCAGCTTGGGCCTGAGGATGGTGGAGGCTCCAAATCTAACAGATCAGAGTCTGCTGATAGAGGATGTGTGGAACTGAACTTCTAAATGCACAATCTGAAGCTGATGTTGAAGTGCTTTAAACTGCTGTTTGTACCTTGCAGTTATTTCATTCTGCCTTTCCTCTTGGGCCTCCTGCTGAGCTATATGAGCCTGAAGAGTTGCAACCAGGTCAGACACTTTCATCCTTAGTGCTTTCCAGTGTTGAGCAAGTTACTTGACAATCTTAATTAATTACATATTACATACATACATAATATATTACTTATTAGTAGCAGAAAAAGTTGTGTGATATTTTCAAAACTTGCACATATAAAAACCAGGCATATGCACATGATTTACAGTATAGTGTGCACAAGCATCATCATCATTCATCCTGTCTCTCAGACTCGATTCCAACTAGGCTGCTTAAGGAAGTTAGCCCTCAGTTAGCACTTCTTTATTAGATATAATTATGTAATTAAACCACTTCTTAAAAAGCCTACTCTTGATTCAGACGTTCTAACCAATTGTAAACCTATATCTAACCTCCCCTTTCTCTCCAAGATCCTTGAGAAAGCAGTCACCAATCACCAGTGTAACTTTCTACATAGTAATAGTTTATTTGAGAATTTTCAGTCTGGATTTAGAGCTCATCATAGCACAGAGACTGCACTAGTAAGAGTTACAAATTACATTTTAAATTCATCAGACAATGGACTTCTCTCTGTCCTTGCCCTGTTAGATCTTAGTGCTGCCTTTGACACTATTGATCATCAAATCCTGTTGCAGAGACTTGAGCATTTAATTGGTATTAAAGAAACAGCATTAAAATGATTTAAATCATATTTATCTGATAGATTTCAGTTTGTAAATGTTAATGATAAATCCTCCATGCAAACAAAAGTTAGACATGGTGTTCCTCAAGGCTCAGTGCTTGGACCAATACTATTCTCCTTATATATGCTTCCTTTAGGAAATATTATTCGGAAATACTCAATACATTTTCATTGTTATGCAGATGATACTCAATTATATCTATCAATAAAGCCAAATGAAATTAACCAATTAACTAAACTACAAACATGCATTAAGGGCATAAAGGCCTGGATGAGCTGTAACTTCCTGCTACTAAACTCTGAAAAAACTGTTATTGTGCTTGGTCCTAAACACCTTAGAAACTCATTATCTAATGACATAACTACTCTGGATGGCATTACTCTGGCCTCCAGCACCACTGTAAGGAACCTAGGAGTTATATTTGATCAGGATCTGTCCTTTAATTCCCATATAAAACAAATTTCAAGAAGTGCCTTTTTTCATCTGCGTAATATTACAAAAATCAGACACATTCTGTCTCAAAATGATGCTGAAAAAGTAGTCCATGCATTTGTTACTTATAGACTGGATTATTGTAATTTATTATTATCAGGCTGCTCTCACAAGTCTCAAGACTCTCAAGACTCTCCAGCTGATCCAGAATGCTGCACACGTAATGACAAAAACTAGAAAGAGATCATATTACTCCCATTTTAGCTTCGCTGCATTGGCTTCCTGTAAAATCTAGAATAGAATTTAAAATCCTTCTCCTCACTTTTAAGGCTCTTAATTATCAGGCTCCATTATATCTTAAAGAGCTGATAGTACCTTATGTTCCCTACTAGAACACTGCGCTCCCAGCATGCAGGTCTACTTGTGGTTCCTAGTATCTCTAAAAGTAGAATGGGAGGCAGAGCTTTCAGTTATCAGGTTCCTCTCCTGTGGAACCATCTTCCAGATTTGGTCCGGGGGCAGACACCCTCTCTACATTTAAGAGTAGGCTTAAAACTTTCCTTTTTGATAAAGCTTATAATTACGGCCGGCCAGGCTTGACCTGGACCAGCTCCTAGTTTATGCTGCTATAGGCTTAGACTGCCGGGGGACTCCCATGATGCACTGAGCTCCTCTCTCCTCCTCCCTCTATCTCTCTATCCATCCATCTATATCCATTAACATTCATGTACTATTAATGCATTTCATAACCTAAACTTCTTCCCCGGAGTTGTCTGTGCTTTCTAGTCTCACAGGTAGTCTGGGCCTGTAGATGTCCCGATGACAGATTCCAGTCCTGGACCTTCTAGCTTCAATGTTGATTTTCCCTCTCCCATCCTTCCTCTCTCTCCTCTCAACCCCAACAGGTCGAGGCAGATGGCCGCCCACTCTGAGTCTGGTTCTGCCTGAGGTTTCTTCCTGTTAAAGGGAGTTTTTCTTGCCACTGTCACCAAGTGCTTGCGCATGTGGGAATGTTGGGTCTCTTTAAAGTTAAAACCTGAAGAGTTCGGTTTAGACCTGCTCTATGTGTAAAGCGCCTTGAGATTACTTTTGTTGTGATTTGGCACTATACAAATAAAGATTAATTGATTGAAGCAGAATAGCATTCTTGTGTGACAGCATTTGTGCTCTGCAAGCACACAAACCAACCTGAACACTGACCATGACCTTGGATTGGCTGTTTGGTTTGATCACTGGCACAGTCAAAGATTGATGACACAACAGAGGGAAATATAAATAATTATATTTAGCTGCTGATTCTCTGTATTTTCCTCCACTTACACCCGTCAAATATGGACTAGATTACCAGGAAGACTCCAGGGAGTCATTAAAACATAGTTGGCCATATAAGGACTGAGGTGCTACTACCACATTATGTGTGTGTGCGCGCGTGCATGCATGTGTGTGTGTGTGTGTATGGGTGTGTGTGGGTTAGGGGTAGAATGCTCCTCACCTTTGCATGCATTCTCACATTTTAATCCCTGAATTGAAATGTGGTGATATCTAACCAGGTCAGGTCAGTGCCTCCATATGTCCCTGTTATTCTGTATCCAAAACAGTATTAAACAACACAGCTATGCTTGGCACTCTTTCTGTCAGGTCATTCTGCGGTGCACCCCTCCACCCCCACCCCTTGCGTCCCCCTCTGTCTATGATCATCAGGGGACATGATCGGCCATGTCCAGGTCTGTGAGCCACCGCTGACCCTGCCAGCATTGTGTCCAGCCTCTGCAGGGCCTGGCAGATGCAGGCGTGGCCCGTTTGGCATGGGACATATGCTCTGTGTCTCTGAGGCCATCTGGACATCAATATCCACAGCCTGCTCTCTGCTCCATCACCTCACCCCTACCACCTGCTTTTCTTTCTTTCTTCAGTCCTTACCTCCTTCTTTGATCCCCACCACTTCCTCCTTCATCTCTTTCTCTCTGTTTTTTGTTCCACCATCTCTAAATCCTGTCTTGACATGTTAGGCATCTCCACTCATTTCTCCTGCAGTACAGAACACACACAGAAAATACAATCAGACCGGAGTGGGAAAACTAGAGAGATGTGAAAAAGCAGAGATAAAAGTATTGCCTTTTATTTAAATCAGTGGGAGTCTATGCTTGTTGTCTGTGTTCTCCTTTGAACTGTGGGAGAAAAGAAAGGATGAGCCCACCAGGACATAAAGGCTCTCAAATGCTCTTCACAATAGCATTTGGATGCAAGAGAATGAGGCATGATTCAACAAAGCAGGAGCAGCAGAAAAGAGAAGCACGGTCATGAAAAATGTGGAATTTCAAAATAGCTGTTCTTTCTTAGGTAATTAAATCCTGAAACAGTCTTATTATTAAATATTTTAATGTGGTTAGGTGAATACCAATTATAGACATGACCTGTGTGCAATAACGTGATCTCTCACAAGTACAGTCAGCTACTGCAGTGGAAATTTAAAGATTAATTCACAGAGAGTAAGTTGTCTTCCACATTTGCACATGGAGTCGTGTCATCACATGAAAGGTGTATTTTAGTTAAAGCGACCTTTACCTTTGTTACATTTTTACACTTTTTTTGTTTAGGTTAAACATTCCATTTTCATAATATTCAGTGAAAACTCCAACCATTCATATCATTCGGTCCGAATGATATGATTGGCCAAGCAACCTGCCTGTTTTCCCCTTCTGCATTACATAATTGTGTGCGCAGCCCTACCTGGAAGAGAGTCTGTTGTGGATCCATGGCATTATAATACATCCATGATACACAGAGATAGCCGTAAACAGACAGTAATGACTGACAACCTTCCACCTCCAGCCGCTCCCACGGGGAAAAAGAAAAATATATTAGAAAAAGCGACCGCAAAGAAAGAGCTTGATGCAACAAGAGCTTAAACAAGAATCAACATCAGCTCTGCTTTCAAGCGATGGAGGAGTCTGATGAAGCTTCATCCAGAGCTAAAAAAGGATGAAATGGTCGCAGAGTTTCTGTTTGAAAGGTATTTTTATTTTGCACAATCTAACATACAACATCTGTAGCAGGGTGTGCATGTGGTCTGGAAACAAAATAACAAACGGTAACGTTAATCACCGTAAACACAAGAAATGACATCAATAAACATTACAATTTCTCTCAAAGTAATATATTAATGTGTTAATGGCAAGGGGGGAGTTGTGGGTTCTCCAAGTGAGGACCACTTCCGTGTTCAAAAAGCTGCAGTCCCCCCCGCGGCCTCTGGGGGCTGGCACCAGAAGTGAGCAATTTCCCATTGAGCCCCATGTTAAAATAGCCGACTTTACAGCTTAAAAAAACATATTTAAAGCCTGGTACATTTTATTTTTTTGGCCTTTACCGTTTCCATCTCAGTGAACACTCTGGGGGGGGGTTGAATTTTTTTGTACCACAACCGTTTAAGTGTCATTTAGGCTTAAAATTCTGGCATAAATTAGGGCGTGGTTACGTTGAGTCACAGGTTCACAGACAGTTGCCAGCAGTTAGCTCTATGCTAAAGCATCGGCTGGGCTAGGCTAGGCTACACCCAGAGGTCCGCGGCGACATCCAGCAGACAGGCGCTGCGGTGTCCGTGTTTGTTTGCCTATTTTCGGGTAGTTTTTAGCTGGCAATATGGCGAGTTGTGCTGTTGATTGTACTAACCGACCGACAAAGGATTCTGTGTTGCAGTTTTTTCGGTGAGTAAACCGTAGTACTATTTTACTCATAGACTGTATAAAATATATTTTACCTGGATTTTGGCACTGTATAATAACTTTATTACCGACTCATGGTCTCTGCTGATACAGACAGATGACCAGAGCAGCTAATGTTAGCTGCTGTTGCGGTGTGTTTTGTGCTTTCAGTCCGTTTAATGCGGGATATAATATAGAATATACATGCTGTTCTGTATTATCTTTCATTTAATATTATTATTATTTTTCGTTTAATTATACTAATACTTACTCAAGAGTAACTTAAATGAATAAATTAATAGCCTAATTAATGCCACACTGCAAAAAGCAAGCTTCTAATTCAGAGAATGTGTGATCTGTATTGTATTGGTGATACTGATTTCAGAAATGTTCAAAAACAAGATCAGAGCACCCATAAATAAATACAATATATATTTCTTATCATATTCATTGTTGGTATTATTATTAAAGGTGAACTGTGTAACTTTGTTATTTAAGAAATTTTTATTAAGCAAAGCCCTTTTTATTACTCCATATTCTCAAATAGCTCTTAATATCAAAAAGGTTTGACCTCTGATCTATAAGTTGCTGAGCACCTATATGTGTCATTTTAAAGTTTCCCTCTAGGTGATCCGGACAGGCTGGACAAGTGGGTCGTCAGCATGAGGAGACAGAACTGGACCCTGCTCTCCAGCCCCAATCCTCCCCTGTGCTTTCAATAAAATCTGTATTGAGCATGAACTCAGCGTCTGCCTGCCACCTGTTGTCACAGATACTCAGAAATGTTCTTTTTTCTGACTTTCTTAAAACTAGTTGTATAACATGCATCTTAAACTTTATTAAAATCAGTTAATCATGTGGAGAGTTTCTCATGCAAGTAGTTATTATCTACATATTAGAGTACTACCATTAGTAAAGGTAAGACATAGACATATGATTTAGCACATTTGAAAAAAAACATTTACTGGTAAAGACTTTCTAAGGTTCCATGGACACCCTGGAAAGCTCAAAAAACAGAAACACTGTTGTGAGAATTTTTCCAATTTTTAGTAAAACTTTGCAATTGGTCAGTAAAAACTTGAGCTTTAATGCTTAATATTTGTGTTTAAGTTGATATTCCTTTTAACTGACTACGACATTTTTAACATTTTCAATAAGTGTAGAAGACAAAAGGAGTGCAATTATGAAAATAATTTATTTGAACATGAGGTACTCTAAATGAATAAACAAAACAATCAGTATATATGACAATTAATAAATAAACTTTTAAAATAAAATAAAAAATAGGGGCAGTGTTTGGCTTGGTTGGTGGAGCGCCCACCCCATGTGAGGCTGTAGTCCTTGCTGCGGGGGGTGGTCCGGGCGTGGAAGCTGGCCGGGGCGTGGTCTGGGCAACCAGCAGCGGCTGGACGGGGCCTGGGTGCCTGGCTGGCCAGCCGGGGCCTGGTCTGGGGCCTGGGCAGCTTTCTTTTCCATTTTCTAAATATAAAGAAAGACAAACATCTTGTAACCAGTGGTGTACAAAGTATTGAAATGCCTTACTTCAGTAAAAGTAGCCTACTAATACCACACTGTGAAAATACTCCACTACAAAGACCTGCATTCAAAACCTCACTTTTGTGAAAGTGTTAACATTAAGTTTTATATGCAAAATGCAATTAAGTATAAAAGTAAAAACAGTCTTTGTGCAGTAAATGGTCCCTCTCTGTTTTACTGTTACAGAATGTTTGTGGATTGATATCACTGATGAATCACTGCATATGAAGCATTTTATTGCTGAGGCTGTTTAAGTTTAGCACAATTTAACAATTAAATATACTATTGAGTCGATTTATCTATCTATCTATCCCTGTCATGTGAGAACCCTGTATCTCACTTCTTTTAAAAAAATATTTAAGTGTATAAAATGCTTAACAAACTTTCTTTACATTATTCTACATAGTAATTTCACAGAGTAGTAACGTTAACCCTCAGATCCTGTTGGCACATTTTATGGACCATCAGATTTTTCATTTGGCTGTGATCATGCTATAATGTTCATAGGTTGCAGAGAGGTGGCTTTTGCAAGGTACATCATGCCCCTAAAAGATCTCCTGTCTGCACCTTATAATTCTCTGTTTATCGCAGCTCCCGGGGTAGCTAAAGCTACTCACGCTGCCCCCAGGGGACTCAACGCCCCCGGAGCCGCAACTGGGGCGCGCTGGGGGGTCGAGCTGAGGGATTTCATCGGGCTGATGATACTGGAAGTGATTTTGTCTCTGATTTTCACCAGATTTAAAATTGTATCAAAATTTGCCGTTAAAAAAACTGTAAAACGATAAGCCAGAAGCTCCAGCTCTGGAGAAACAGATAGCGGACACTCCCAGAGCGCTCCCCGAGAATGGTGCGTCGCTACCCGGGTAAAATACGTGAGGGAGACAGCTGCGAGATTTGGCGCTTTTTTCAAAATTCTGATCTAAAATATCAGATTATACCACTTTCCCTTGGTCGATTGAGGTCCAGTAAAAAGTATGATGGTGTTTTAACTCTCCTCTAGGCATATATGTATTATGATGTCATGTTTTTTTACACAGAAAGTCACGTGATCATGCCTTTTAGCCGACATGTCACAAAAACTGTACGGTACATGGCCATATAAAATTAAAAAATGCTCCAGCAAACTATAAGCAAACAAATCAATGTTGGCCCTGTTCAAAGGCAGACATATGACTGTTCTCATAATAGTTGGAGGAAACAAAATTATTTTTTATTTTATTGCAGTTTTTCAACATTTTTTATGACGGACATTATAATATCCGTCATAAAAAATGTTAAATTAATTTATATGGTATAACAACAATTTGACAGATTGACTCATAATAAATCAGTTCTGACAGCACACGAATGACAGCATATAATGTTGCACTATGTAAATAAACTATAAAGTTACATGTTTACGAACATCAATTGGGTACAATTCAGCATTCAAATATTAGATAAATGTAGATAAATGTGCTTACCTGATATTGATTCAGAAATGAAATGTGTAGAGTAGAGTGCAGTACCGTTGTTCTACCACACGATGGTCTCCCGGTCAACTATAAATCAACGACTTTTCAATCATCTTTCTATAAAAATCAATGTTATTTCAATGTCACTGTTTTCAACGTTGGGTTTCATCGCTATTGTAACAGTGATTCAACATTGATTTAGCATTGAGATTTCAATATCAACCATTCTGATGATTCAGATGGAAAATCAACATTGTTTCAATGACACTTTGCTATCTGGGTGTGTATTAGTATATTAACATTAATGGTAGAAGTTCTGACAGCATAAGAATGACTGCATATAATGCTGCACTATGTAAATAAACTATAATGTTACACTTTACGAACATCAATTGGGTACAATTCAGCATTCAAATATTAGATAAATGTAGATAAATGTGCTTACCTGATATGGATTCAGAAATGAGATGTGCAGTGCAGAAACGTTGGTCTAACACATGATGGTCTCCCGGTCAACTATAAATCAATGACTTTTCAATCATCTTTCCCGGTCAACTATAATTCAATGACTTTTCAATCATCTTTCCCGGTCAACTATAATTCAGTGTTATTTCAATGTCACTGTTTTCAACGTTGGGTTTCATCGCTATTGTAACAGTGATTCAACATTGATTTAGCATTGAGATTTCAATATCAACCATTCTGATGATTCAGATGGAAAATCAACATTGTTTCAATGACACTTTGCTATCTGGGATGTCTGTTTCTTCCTTAGGGAGGTTTTTCCTCTTTGCCTCTGTTTACTGAGAAACACAACATATCAGAACTTTAATTAGCTGGTCCACACCTGTTGGGAACGAGCAGTGAAACATGTTCACATGAGAGACAAAGAAGACAAACTATTTATTGTTCCATAAAGGTGTAAACAACAGAACATAAAACAATATAACACAATCTAAAGACAATAAAACATACATAAGTTTCCATTTCAGCTACAGCACAATGTTATGTAACTGGTAAATAGACTGTACTCTCTTCTAGTCTTTTTGACCACTTTTACACTACATGTCACATTCACCCATTCACACACATTCATACACTGATGACAGGAGCTACCACACAGTGTGCCAATCTGCTCATCAGGAGGAAACTAACATTCACACACTGTTGGTGCAGCAATCAGGAGCAATTTGGGGTATATATATATAAATGTAAAATCTCTGGAATAAAATAATGATAGAAATAATGTCTCTTCTGTTTTAGAAAAATCTACTTTTAAAATAATAGCTTTTCAAGTCTTAGTGGACAAATAAATAAATAAATAATATGAAATAATGTTCTTTTTATGTTTCTCTGTGTCCATATGAGCTGTGAGGTCCCCAGCACCTTTATTGGACACAGACACATATGTACCAGCTTTGCACACGGTGCACTCAGCCTCCCATATGTCCCGACCGGGTCGGTAAACTGGGAATTTTTTTCGCAGTTCATCTGTGAACGTGCATTTGCACTTCGGCATCTTGAACGCTTCAGCTGCACCGCCGGTGTCTGCTGCTTTCTTCTAGTGAGTTTTGGAGATCAGCCCTAAGGGCAGCTTCTCGGGGGTTACGTCACACACGCTAACCCAAACAATGCCAACTGGGAGGGGGGACACACACACATATACACACATATACACACACAGAAGGAAAACCGGACATTATCATCAATTAATAAACATGTCATGATATGTCCGGGGAAAAGAGGACGTTTTGGTCAGCCTATGTTTTGCAAATTTAAAAGGAGGAATGTGGGCTATGTTGAGACAGACTTCAGTTGGGCACTCATACAGGCAGTACTCACAGCATTCAATAGAGAGTGGAAGTCCTTCACAATTATACACCTCTGCTCAGCCCATATCTTAAAAGCAGTATCACAGATCATTGGCAAGAATGTGACTGACAAAGGTCACAAAGAATTTCTGACCTTTGTGTTTGCAGAATAGTCGAACCCTGCAAGAAGGTGTGAACATCTTCCAGTGTCTCTGCATCATATTGCTCAGCAAGAATTGCAGTTAAGTTGTGGAGGAGAACTTACAAAGACTTCAAAGAGTGATTCAACACTCAAAGTGTGAACATACAGGGTCATCAGACTCTGAAGTCATTGTGAACCATGAGGATGCACTTTGTTCATCTCAGACAATTGCAGGCAGCTCTCCCATTTTCTGCTTTTTTTTCGACATGCATGTGAAGATGCGAAGGAGATGATTGATGCAGAACAGTCCTCAGAACAGCCATCAGATGACAACCTCTATTGTTAAAGTCCTACTGGATAATTAAATAATTGAGCAATAAACTCAAACAAGGCCTTAGACCAGTCTTCCAACCCTGACAGAACTCAAGAAAAGGCAACAGAAAGCCAGCTCCTAAGGCTAACAACTGAGAAGATAAAATCGAAGAAAATTGAAAGTCTTACAACAGGAAATGTTCACAAAAGGGAAACAGGCCTGTTGAGCAATGTCTTGGAATCATCTCCCAGCCCCGATGAAACCCTGGAAAAGGCTGCACAAGGCGATGCCACCACACTTCAGACCAGTGCTGATGCATGGGTTCAAATCGACTGTACCTGCTAGACCACCTCATTATGGGTGTTATTCTGTTTGGAAAAACCCAGCAAGTTTTAAGACAAAGTTTAAGAAATGTAAGTGCGATTAAACTCAACAAAATAATGGCTTTATCAGCCCCATTGGTAAATGTATGAAAACAGACCAATAATGTATACTGCAAAACTTAATATCCTATTATGATGAATAACTCATATTTTAGGTGAACTCTGACCACTATGATGGCATTGTCGGATGTGTGAATGTGCACCACAGCCGCTGGAAGTTTGTTGTGAGTAATATACCTAGACAACTATAAGATATTGGAAAAAATTCTATTTAATTTTATGTGTCTAACAACACTTCCTCTAATAAACAGTACTTTCATGCACCATCCAGACAGATATTTGTGGTTGATCCAGCTGATGTAGACAGTGACCTTGAGGACTTGATGAGAGGCAGCTAAGTGTTTCCAGTGAGACTTTTTTTTTTCTTTTTGAAAAATCTGTTTATTGGCATTTGTAATTAAACACATACAAATCACCCCTCAGCCCCGGGTTTGGAGCTCTTCCAATTTAACAGTATTTGGCGACGGGCAAGTAAAGTAGTGAAAGCCACCACATTGTACATATTTAATGGCCAGACACAGTCCCCAGGTCTTACACCAAATAAAGCTATTAAAGGATGCTGATCAATGACCATACTAAAAACCTCGCTCAAGGAATTAAATATTGCAAGTCAGAATGTGCGAAGAGTGCAACATGTCCAAAACATATGTATTAAGGTCATCGGTGCATGTTTGCACCGGTCACATGTAGGGTCAGTGCTGGGATAAATTAAGTGAACACGGTGAACAATTTTAAATTGTATAAGGCCATATCTAATACAAGAGGAAGAACTGACTCCCACACATCATTGGAGAGAGGTGTGCCAAGATCCTCCTCCCAGAGAGTCCTAATATTTGCAGTGGGCTGAGGATTTATGTTAGTGTATTATATATCCTTGTGATGGCGCCCTTAAGAATTGTCTTTGTGGCTAGAAGAGTATCCAGGGGTGTCTCTGGAGGTAGCTCAGGAAAAGGATGGTAACCCTTTCGGGCAAAGTCCCTAATCTGAAAATAGCGGAAGTGATGTGACTGGGGTAAGCCAAATTTTCCTGCCAGCTGAGCGAATGATGCAAATACCCCTTCAATATACAAATCTTTAACAACTTGTATTCCGTTCCTGTGCCATGCACGAAAAGACAGATCCAACTGGGCTGGTGTAAAGAAATGGTTTGACGCAATGGGTGCCATTAAGGAGGCTTTTTGCAGGCCGAATTGTTTCATAAACTGTGACCAAATTTTAAGTGTATGAGCTACAACTGGATTAATGTATGATGTAGGAATTGCCAGAGGTAAAGGGGAAGTAACTAAAGAGTGGAAAGGGACTATGTGCTTCTATCTTTACCCAATCCGGCGCATGCTCAGAAGGATTACTTTGGACATGTGTGATAACTTTCTGAATATTGCTAGCCCAGTAATAGTAACATCCCTCCCGATGTTTTGGGTCTTTGTAAACAGCCCTACCAATCCAAGGCTGCCTGCCATCCCAGATGAAATTAGAAAATATCATATCAAGAGAACTAAACTTATTTTTGGAAATGAATACAGGGATATTCTGGAAAAGATATATGAATTTAGGAATTATATTAATTTTAAGCAAGTTAATACGCCCAGCCAATGATAATGGTAACATGCGCCAACGCTCCAAATCTTTTTTGCATTTGTCAATTAAAGGAGAGAAATCAAGTTTATATAATAGCTGGAAAGAGCGAGGGACAGTAATCCCCAGGTATTTAAAGTGGGATGTTACTCTCTTGAAGGGGAACATGGAGGCAGGAATATTAAGAGCGGTGGGGTTCAGAGGGAAAACTTCACTTTTTTGCATATTGACCTTGTAACCGCAGAGTTTCCCGAACTGTTCCAGCTTAGATAGAATGGACGAAAGGGACTTTGCAGGGTTGGTAATATATAGGAGGAGGTCATCTGCGTACGGTGACACCTTATGTACTTTATCACCTCAGATTATCCCCTCGAAGGAGTGACACTGTCTTAAGGAAATTGCAAGTGGCTCAATCACTAAGTCAAAAAGCAGCGGCGATAGGGGGCATCCCTGTCATGTTCCGCGGTACAAAGGGATATAGCTTGATTGTACCTCATTTGTTCGAACTGAGGCTAAGGGACAGCTGTAAAGTAATTTGACCCAGGAAATAAAAGTGGGTCCAAAACCGAATCTTGAAAGGGTATCAAAAAGGAAGCCCCATTCCACCCAATCGAAAGCCTTTTCTGCATCTAAGGCTACAATAATTTCAGGAGAATAAGACTTGGTGTACAATATATCAAGGAGCCTACGGGTATTCGAGAAGGAGTGTCGTCCTTGAACAAAAATTAAATGAGGGCTGGGAGAACCTTTCCAAGGCGCTTGGCAAGACACTTCGCTAGAATTTTACAGTCCACATTGAGTAGACTAATTGGGTGGTAGGTCTCACAGCGAAGGGGGTCTTTGTCTTTTTTGGGAATTAGACATATTGAGGCTTGCCTCAATGTTTGTGGCAGCTGGCCGTACAAGAGGACTTCATTGTACATGTTCAAAAGTAACGGGGAAAGCTCACTAGAGAACCTTTTGAAAAATTCCACTGGGAACCCATCGGGCCCAGGTGTTTTCCCAGACTGCATGCAGTTAATGGCTTCCCGAACTTCCTGAACTGTCAATAGATTGTCGAGAGTAGATCTCCAAGTATTATTCAGCCTAGGTAGATTCAGTTCCTGATAAAAAGAGTCTGCTTCACCGGGGCCAGTGGTGCACTCAGAAGCATATAATTTACCATAGTACTCAGCAATTGTGTCATTGATTTGTTTGTGGTCAGTGACCGTGGAGCATGAGGTGGTCTGTATTTGAGTTATTTGATGCAACATGTATGACTGTCGAGCTTGGTGAGCCAAAATCTGCCCGCTTTGTCCCCAAATTCATACACAGTATGTCTGGCCCTTAGAAGCAGGTGCTCAGCCTTGGTGGTTGAGGCTAGATCAAACTCAGTTTGAAGACTGCATGGTGGGAATCCTCTTCTGATAGAGTTCAGGAGTAGGTGAGGTTGCATACTGTGCATCTAACTGGGCAATATTATCACTGAGTTCCTTTAATTTAGAGATGTTTTCTTTTTTACTGTGGGAAGTGAAACTAAAAATCTGGCCACGCAGGAAGGCTTTTAAGGTCTCCCAAAGAATACCATGAGAGTTATCTGGCGTAGCATTTGTTTCAATAAAGAACTTTATCTGAGTGCTCACAAATTTTGTAAATTTAGAGTCTGAGAGTAAAAGAGAGTTCAAGTGCCATGCTCTGCATGCAGGGGGTTGCTCAGGGAAAGACAATTCGAAAGACAGTGAGGCTTGATCGGAGATGGCAATACTATGATATATGATGCAGTCTATAAAGGGAATAAGCCGAGTGTCTAGCAGAAAATAATCAATTCAAGAGTAAGTACTGTGAACTGGCGAGAAAAAATAAAACGCTCTACCAGTTGGAAAATTAAACCTCCAGGGTTCGAACAACTCATATTGTTCTTTATAGTTATGAATGACTTTGGCTGACTTGGAAAGCGGTCCAGGATTGGCAGTGGAGCAGTCGAGCTCAGGACTAAGAACGCAATTAAAGTCCCCACCAATAATTAAATTATGAATGTCCACATCGGGCAGGGCTGGAAAAAAAGGATTTTATAAAAGCCTCATCGTCCCAGTTAGGAGCGTATATGTTTGCTAGAATTACAGATTTATTAAAGAGTTTACCAGTGACTATCACATATCTACCGCTTGGGTCAGCCACGATTTTCTCAGCTGTGAATGAGATATCTTTGTGAATGAGTATAGCAGTGCCTCTGGCCTTAGAGTTGAATCTCGAGTGAATAACCTCCCCAACCCAGCCTCTACGAATTCTATTAACATCAGCGTTGCGAAAGTGTGTTTCTTGTAGAAACGCTATGCCCACGTGCAGCTGAGAGCGATGAGCCAGTACTCTATTCCTTTTAACTGGGTGATTTAAGCCCTTTACATTCCAAGAGATCAAATTGAGCTTTCTATTCTTAACCCCAGTCATTTTGTTCAGTAAGAAATCACTTGCAGATGAGTATAGCTGGTATTCTTATGGTGAAAAACTTTAGGTAGTACAAAACAAGAAAACATGAAAAGAAAGGAAAAAGAAAAAAAAAACAAAGAAACGCAATCCAGAGGATATGCCCCCCCACCATGGCACTTACCCGAACTAAATGCTGTACTTATCCAACAACTACAAAAGCTTCTAAGATGCATTAAACCTAACGCATGTAACCAAGACAGTGAAATAAAATGAATTGGATTACTTAGAAATTGATTGGAGAAAAGTGAATTGATGTGGGTTTGATTTTAATAATAAAAATAATTAATAAAAATAATAATAATAGTACATTTTAAATGTACTCATATAAATAACCGTTATTAACTGCTGTACCAGAGCAGCAGCTGTTGAGACAGTTGAGCCGAACCCAGATTGTTTAGAACTGAAATTGATTGAAAGAAGAGCTAAACCTGGAGCAGTCACACTTCTGCTGCTCTTTAAAATCCCGGTGAGTTGAACCAATTTGTTGTAATCAATATTCACTGAAAAGCAGAAGAAGATAAAATGAAAAAAAACGTTAGTGCTAGCTGCGCTAGCGTTAGCAACGGTTAGCAGCGGTTAGCCACCGCTAATAGTGACAACCGTTGGTGGCTGTTAATAGCCGTGGCCTTAGCAACCACTAGCATTGGTAGCCGTTTATAGCCGTTGGTGCTAACAACGCTAACATTAGCAGTTGTGACTGATTAGTGGCTATTTTGAGTTGTGTGTATATTGAGATCAATTTGTATAAGAAAATGTTAAAGTGTATTAGTTGTACTATAATTATCATATTGTATATATCTTAAGCTAAATGTATATAACCAGTTTGTAATTGTGGTATCGACTTTTAATGTCTTAATGATTGAAGAAAAGAGAGAAAGGAAAACATGATAAGGAAGAATGCAAGTTTAATTTAGTTTAGTTTATTAACATTTCAATCAGATGATAATTTGTAAAAAATTATTTATTTATTTCTATGCATGTGTTAGTGTTATTGTTATGTCTGGTAAATGTTATTTTGAGAAAATATAAGAAAGGGGGGGGGAAAAGAAGAAGAACTGATTAATGAAATTAAGTAAATTGTTTTACTTACCTTTTAACAGTATAACAGTTTGTCTTGTGTTTTGTGTCCAGATGCTTTTCGATGCCCATTTCTCCTGAGCGAATTTAGTCTTCTGAGACGTTGGTCCAAATTGTTAGTTGAGTCTTCTCTTGTATTATAGAGAGGCTACATAATTTTAAGAAAAACTACTTCTGGTTGTTATACATGCATCTTAGCACTCCTCACCAAACTCAAAAATTGGAAGTGACAACTTATATCATCACCATGAAATCAAGAAAATAATAATAGTAATTTAGCAATAAAGGATAGAAATTTACTTTACTGAGAACTTGTGTCTTGAATGTGTCTCTAGTAAAACGGATCACACACACACACAAAAACAAAATTAAAACAATTTCCTTCTTTCTTTCCTAATACACAAACAACAAAGAGTGAGAGGGGCAGGGATCCGTCTATGTCGTCGGCAGTCCGACACGGATAATAAACTGAGCCAGTGCAGTGGTAACTTTAGGTTGTTTGTCAAATGCACAAAACGAGTGAAATTAAACTGGTCTCATATGTAAACTTTAATTATAATATCACAGCAGTTCAACACAGACTAGTAAACATAGCACCACTTACAGACTGTGATCAGGGGGAATAATCTCCAACAGTGAACACATTTCAGAGGTCAAAAATGAGGAAACCAGCTGGTTAGTCCTCTAATGCAGGTATATCGTCGCTTCCCCCGTCTTCTGGATATTTGCCTTGACAAAGGCAGATGCATCCTGCGGTGACTTGAACTCATGTTTGGACCCGTTATATGTGAACCGGAGGGTTGCAGGATATGCGAGCGAGTATTTCACACCGGCCTCCTGAAGTTGTTTCTTTACAGGGTTGGAAGCTGCTCTCCTTCGAACCAGGTCAATGCTGAGGTCAGGATAAAAGCTGGTCTTCTGCCCCCGGTATGTCAGCTGCCCAGTTCGCTCCCAGGATAAGTGTAGAATCAGTTCCTTGGTCCGGGTAATGATGCAAACGGGCGATCATGGCTCGTGGGGGGGGGGGGGATTTGCTGTAGCAGTCTGAGGGCGTGGTGAGTGCAGTCCACTGCTGGTTTATGAGGGAAACTGTCCTCCCCGAATACCTCCACCAGGAAAGTTTCCACGAAGGTGGTAGCTACCACAGCTAGCTGCGGTCTCGCTCGACTGGGTTAAAGACGACTGGGTTGCCCTCGTGTTGGGTCTTCCGCTCATCATGAAGTCCTGCTGTTTGCCAAGTTTTACAACAAAGTTCTACACACCAAAAATGTGTGTGTGTGGTTTGGATAATTTGATGATTTAAGTAAATAAATCTCGAAACAGGTGAGGAGCGCAGGAGTGTGCGTCTTCACTCCGCCATGACCCCTCTGAGACATATTTAATATTGCATTCATTTTTTTCACAGGGGCCAAAGTTTCTAGCAGTGCCCCTGATTGCAGCACTCTGACAAACACCTTTTAAAACTAATAAAACATTGAGAAAATAAAAACATGAAATGATTACAAACAATAACAGTGCACATATGTTGTGATAGTAAATATTTCAGAACATTATTCAATCAAATGGGAAGAAGGGATTGGTTAAATTTACCCTGGAAACAAAGTAACACATACAGCCACTAATCAATCATAAGGGAATGCAGAGGAAAATCACAGCAGTCATGAATATGATGTGATAAAGGTGTTAAGTTTAACACTTAGGAAGATGCAAGGTATTTATGCATGGATTTAGCTGTTTCAAGCAGAAAGCATGTAGTCAACAATTTCTACATGTGTCTTATACATTTCCATACAGATATCTTATGTTCATTTATACAGAACCACTGAGTCATCAAATTGTTGTAAAGGATTGTGGATGTGGTGGTGGAAATAAAGACATGAAACTGAAGATATCGGCATGATTCTGATCAATCACCTGCAGCGGAAGCTGCAACTGTCTCACAGTGTGTATGAAAGCCAACTCAGAATGGATTATCACATAATCTCACATGAAATATGATAATCTAATAATCCTAAACACATTAAAGGCTGTGTAAAGTGAATTCAAACATTTTCTTCTAAACACATTAAATAGGTCATAAATGTATTTCTAAAAAAGGTGTAAAAAGCATTTCAACCATTTAGATTTGAATTGTGGAGCTAGGCTTCACAAACTGTGTTTCAAGATTTCTGTGTTCAGGATTTAGTGGGTGGGTCTAAAAATCACAAACTCTCCCCTGCAGCTGTAGAGGTATAAATACATTCAGCACACACTACTACTACTACAGTTTACAGTTAGCCAGTTAGCCGCCGAGCTAGCAACTGAGCTAGCAGCCGTGTTAGCAGTAGAAAGCTCTCAGACATAGCGGCCATGTTTCTGGTAGAGGTGGTGACTTTGATCACAGGTGACACTTTGTAGGGGGCGGAGTTTCAGCGTTTGGCAGCAGAGAAAGAGACTGATTTTTACACAACTTTTAAGCCTAATTTCCTATATTTGGTGATTTTTTCATTCAAATTTGGCAGGGTGGTTAACAACACACTTTTCTGTGGCATGTCAAACTCAGAACACATTTATTCTTACTTTACACAGACTTTAAGACATTCTTTATTAATGTGTACAGTAGGCAGTGATACATTGAATAGTTGGCAAAAGTGGGCTCCAGTAAACCAATAGATGTAACACAACACCAGGCAACTACTGTGAACCCTCCCTCACCACTCATTATAATGTCTCTACTGCAGCTGATCCCTGATCTCTACATACATGTAGAAGTCACTTTTTAAAACTCAATTCTATTTCTTGCCCTTAATCTTTATTATATAAGGTACAGAGCTGGGTGATGTGGCTGAGATCAGTATTATTATATTTGTTAGATGTATACTTTCATTACACAGTCACCAGCACTTTATTATGAACACCTGTGTAACCTGCCATAAATTCTACTTTATGTTCTGTCTGGAAAAGTCATGGCAATCCTTTGCTCAGAATAAAAGAAATACTCAATGATACTGCTCTGCAGACACCACCCTCTTTGAGTACAGGGGTCTAATTTAATTTGGCTCTGACTACAGGTCACAGTAATAAATTGAAATACTTCATTTCCAATTTCAGCTGAGAGCAGTAAATTACTTGCAGAGAAGAGTCATATTGGCTTATGTTGATTTACAGGAGAAACTACCTGCTCATGGCTCTCACCTCACACCATTAAGTCTCACTTCCAGCAGCTCAGCTGATGTATATGACGTGTCTTGATGTAATGTTGCAGGGTTTTTCATCTGTTGAAATAGCGCATCTTTATGTATTAATAAAAGTGATCTTCCTCATGAGCCTCCAGTCCAGAGTTCTCTGTACTGGCTGTGAAGGAAATGACAGCAGCCTCAGAATGATCACTTAGATCTCCATCAGCACTATCTGATACTCTTTTAAATGAACTGATTCCAAATCATAATGTCCTGTGCTAGCGTCAGTCTTCACTCTACAATTTTGGCCCACTCTTCTCTCTCTTTCTGTCTCTTCCTCTAATTTCTCTCCATATTCTCTATGCTTCTGTGGTGCAAGTCTTCACCTTGTGACAGGTTTTTGGGGGATTTTCTGTTATACTTGGCCTCATTCACTAATACGTGTGGAGGATGCAAATGCACACAAAATGACCATGGAATTCATGACTCGTGTGCGTGTGGTCTTACCTTCATGTGTATGTTAGTGGATCAGAATCTTTCTAAATTGACAGGCACATGCCTGCTATTGATAATTAGCATTCCACCCCACCTCCATTTCTCTATATAAAGAAATCTCCGTTGGAGCAGTGCAGCAGTGGAGAGAGCTGCCTCTCAAAGCGGACGTGATGATAAAAAATGTAGAGAAACTGCAAGTAAAATGCCAGAAAAGGCAGATTTGGCTGGTAAACATGTCACTTGCAGGATTTCATTTGTGAATCCTGTATACAGCCTGCAGACCTGTTGCACCACTACAACGCAGTATGCCTGTAATAAAATAAAAAGTTTGAAAACATGTAAATCCGGTGCGCAGGTGGTCGAGTGGTTAGAGCGCATGCCAACCCCGGTTCAAATCCCGATCGGAGGTCCTTTGCTGCATGTCACCCCCCCCCCCCCCCCCCTCCCAGGTTTCCTGTCTGTCTAGTGCTTAATAAAGGTGTCTATGCCAACAAAATATATAAAAAAAAAAGTAAACATGTAAATCTGTGGAACTGATCTCAATAACTCTCTACTGCTGCACCTAGTGCACAACAGGATATGACGTAGTGAAAGCAGAGCGCCTCCCTGTTCCACTACTGAGCTGCCAGGCTGTGGGGACACTGAACAGGCTGATAGTTAACCAGATGCATACAGTATGTCACAGCCAAATCAGATGGATGAAATTAATTATGGTTACATTCCAATATGGAAATTCCAATATATTATATTATATATTGATATTTTGATATATTGATATTGTCATCTAAAAGTGCAGCTAACAACTGTTAGCTGTTAATATTAGACTTAGTAGTTCAATTGTGTAGATAGCAATTTCAAACTAATAAATGTTGTATATTTGGCCCAATCATTTTTAAATGTAATTGTAGTTCTAATATACTGTTCATATTGCATAAATCTTGACCATACCATTTTTTAAAGGTCGTTGGACATTTATGATTTGTGCATATGTCTGATCTCAAATTCTAGATTTGTTCACAGACTAACAACAAATTCAGATAAGAACATATTGATGAATTCATGAATTGTGCTTAAAAGGTTTAAACACAGATTTGTATACATGCATTGTTTGTATAGCTGCTCACAACATATACAGAGCAAGTTAATGAATAAAAGCTGTGCAACTATTAATGTTCTGGGTGGGAATGGATAGTGACAACAGAGCAGTGGGAAAACACAAGTGAGGATGGCCAGTTGGGCCATGTTGCATGATGAAGTGTCTTCTTCTTATGAAGAGAGCGAGACAGTCTTTAACAGCTAGTCCTTCTCACATCTACTATTAATTTACACAAAGTGCAGCCTTCAATATCAGATAATAAAGTTGAAATAACACTTGAACATCTCCAGTCACCTTTAATCTGCACTGAACATCTAATCTGATGAAAACTGGTGAAAAATGATTGAGAATAAACCTCAGACTGAATACTGAATCATAAATAATATTGAGGAATATCTGTGTGGCATATGGCCTATTTGTTTACATTTTAACAAGTCTGGTTCCCTTCCTGTTCACTATGCAGACAACGATCATACCAATTACTTTGAAGAAAAACTCTGAATCTGATAACTGCAATGCAAGATCCTGGCATTACTGTAAAGAGCTAATTCGGATGCTGTCAGTATCTTTTTAGAGCTGTTTATCTGTTCACATTAAAGTAACGTATATTTATTCAATACATCCCTATTATCTAGTCACAAGGTGCCACATGTATGAACACATACACATCTACATACACTAGTAGTAAGAGTGACAGTATAACATACACAGTGTTTAGTAGCATGTACATCATGCCATTCAAATGTCAAATATAAATAAAAACACACTGAATATTCTGTATTTATTGTTTATATCCTTCAATAGATACACATGAACCATCTCTGTATACAGATTCTGTGTTTTTTGTAAGGGTACAATCCTCTTGAGACTCACCATCTGGTTTTCCATATGCTATGAATGCTTAAATTGGCCTTTATTTACCTCAACAGCAGAACAGACCCTTATTTGAAACGGTCTTACTTTAGAAATAGACCTTTAGTTCTAATTTCAACTTGTCCCTTACATCTGGTCATCATAGTTAGGGGACTTTAAATATGGATTTAAGAAGAATGAACAAAATCAAAGCAGCAGAAGTCAAGATATTCTGAAAATCTTCCCTAGCCAACCATCTTCTTACATGTTCCTCTGTGTTTTCCTCAGGCTGTTCGTTCCTTGCAAGTTCCCCCTGTCCAGTCACCTGTTCTCCATCTCCTGGTTAGTTCACTTAGTATTTAAGTCCAGTTTTCAGTTTAGTTATTTGTCACGTCGTGTGCTCAGTCTGTCAGTTCCTGTGCTACAGTTTCTTTTTGGATTTCCTGTCTGCCTATTATCTCATGCATTTGGGTCCTCCTGCTCTGCTCTCTTTGTCACAGTATTCTATCTGAATGCACTTTAAAACCAATGGACACACTAAGCCCTTCTCCTGTTGAGTTAAAATCTCACACTACAAATCTGACTCGTCCAAGATTTTTCAGGTGGGTGATGAACAGAAGGCCTGGATGGACACAGGCTGGATGTGAAGCTGATTTCACAGTGCAGGACTAATCCTCTTTTCTACAGCCTTCTATCCTGAATAGTATCCAGTACTGAGCGTGTTCACAGCTGGTCAAACAGCAGAGAGATGGTGGAGGGATGAGGGGAGACCTTAGGGGAGACCTGGACAAGGACTCTGTTGGACAGCGTTACACTACCTCTCTTATTGTTTTCATCTTCTCTCTGAGTCACAGCCTGGTGTAATTGTCTCCTCACACATTGTGTCTTCATTTGGACATTCAGAGGATCAACTGGCAGAGGTTGGCTGGTCTCAGTGCTCTAAGTGACTAGCTTAGTTAAAGCGAGATAATACATTTTAATTAAATAAGAAAATTAACATTTCAGATATAATGATGGAATTCCCACAACCCTGTATAAACCTAACACACTAAATACTTACTCTCTACAAGCAGCACATACTATTCTCAAATGAGTGTGTCAGATAGGAACAGATGGGAATAATTGCCACATATGATGATTTGTTTACGTGATTAAAATGAATAACTTTGAACAATATTTAACAAATATTTAACGTTTTTGAAATTAGTCAGGTTTTCATACTTTCAGCAATTTAAGCCTGTTGATTTTACTTGTTTCTGCTTGACTGAACAAAACAATTTTAAAGAGAACAAAAGCTGTAATTAAACAATAAACCTTTTCAAAAAACAAATAAAAATACATTTGCAACAAAGGAATGAACAGGATCTTAAACTGGTGGTCTAGTTCCTCTTCAGATGTGCAAGTGAGGAAGACCATGGTAGGGCTGGCTATCATACTTTATGGGCAGGTGTCCCATGTGGAAATGCTGAACATAATAAAACATGGTACCAACAGCACCATCATGTGGTCAGTTACATGTTTTAGTTTTAGCTAATAACTGATTATAAATTATTAGATAGGGCTGTCAGCGTTAACGCGTTAATCGCGATTACATTAATGCAATCCATAACGCATTTTTTTAAATTGCATTTAAATTTTGCAAGCCTTTTTGTCCCTTCTACTCACCCGTAGACAGCTCCTCTAGCTGTAGCGCTATGCTTTGAAGTGGCCTCCTGCAGTAAACCTACCGCGCTGATGGAAAGTAAGAGAGCTACTGGACTTTTGAATGGCTTGTTTAACTTTAAAAAAGTGAGAGACGGTTCAGTTGACAAGTCAAAAGTAAAATTCAACCTGTGTCAAACGGAGTGCGTCAAGTTTGAGTTAGCACCTCCACGCTAAACACCCAGGTGCAGCCAAGCGAGCCTCAGCTCCACCAAAGTACCATTTTGGAGTGTGGGAGTCACAGCAGAGCCGTGATTGATTCCCAGTTCAGACACTCTGGTAAGAAATGCTTTACATTATGGGCTTAAAACTGCCTTGAAATGTAAAATAACAGGATTTTAAACATGCAATTCAAAACGCGATTAATCTTGATTAACTATGGAAATTCTGCGATTAATCTCGATTTAAAAAATGATTCATTTGACAGCCCTAATTATTATTTTTCGAAAATTCAGTATCAAAAGTTGGACTTTCCGTTTTAAATCTCTTTTTCAAATGAAGAAAACATATGACCTTGATTTGGCTCCATATTTTTTAGTAAAGATGATGTTCAGTCACTCATGGTGTGGATTGGGTTATATTCAACATAGAGTAGTGCTCCAACACTTGCTCGTACAGACAGTGATGCTTTATGGGTTTTTTGTTTCCTTAATGCTTCTAGGCTAGTGAGTTTCTTAAAGTGGGTTTACTGTGTGACTTATTTTGTGACGGTAAAGGAAATAAAATCATGATGAGTGAAAACAAGTCCAAAGTGTCTTTACTGCAGAAATGGACAGAATCCTCTGTCAAGCTGCTAAGAATTATGTCACAGGTGATGAGGGGCTCAAAAAGACAAAGCGCCCCATTTAAACGATTAAAATGGGACTTATTCTTATTTAATCTGTTATTTTTACAATTAATTAAATTGATAAATATTATGACTAACCAATATGAATATTTTTTCATATGTTGATGTTATCATTTCTGGGGTTTATAAACAGTGACACAATCGCTTTCCTCTGCCTTGAAATAGCAACGCACCACCAATGCGCCTGACCACACCTCATTTTGAGCCCAACACACCTATGGGTGCACAGACCGGTGCAAGTGCATTTGCTATTTAGACAGCGTGGGCGCAGGGGAAACTAACAAAGACACATGCGTGTCGCCAGCCATCCACTGTGCACCAACCACAAGATGGGGCCCAACGTATCAAAAATAATAATAATAATAATAATAATAGGGTAGGGCAGGGCAGGGTTTGTCTTATATTCAGTGCAGTATAGTAATACCGTTGGTGGGCTTACAACAACCTGTTTATTTCATCCACACTTAACGTTTTTGTTTATCAGTGATTCTTGTTTTGGCACATAAAATCCTATTAAGGCTTTGATTGGCTCAGTGGTTTATCCAGTCTGGGAAACTGCTATCAATGTCTGTCACAAATTATACATTACTAAATTGATTTACCAATAAGGTCGTAGTAGAAAGTAAATTGCTGCCTGGATTATGTTCACAGGCAATATTTTTTGGAGTGAAGGAAGTGCAGTTTATCTACCACACAGTTAGGGTGGATGGGGGCGTACAAAGTGAAATGCAGGACTTTGACACAAGAGTTCAAGTATCACATCATGAGTACCAAATCTGGGTTTAATTAAGCAACAAAAGCACTGATGTTAAGTTCAAAGAAAAGTGGGGTTTTTTTGTTAAATGTTAATAAGTCACTGCAGACTTTCTTCTGTTTAAGACCAAGACCATCTTCCCCTCAACCAAGAACTGCCAGTGCCTAAACACAACCATAAAATGTTTAATGAGGCTGTCATTACTGCACATAATCCAAGCAGCATTAAATGACATAGAATGTCTCTGCTGTAGTTTTTATATAAACACATTTTCTGGGAGTCAGGGTTGCAACACTCATAACTTTAGGAATCACTGACAAACTAGAAATGTAAGAAATTCAGGAGTCTGAGGTAAGAGTATATGAAAATGAAGAGTATTTTTCAATGTCTGGAGAGCTCTTAGGCCAGATTTAAACCAGGACATGACACTCAGTGTGTTAACATGTATGTGTTGAGTATTTTAACTGCATTGACAGAAGATGCTGCTTCCTTACTTGTGTTGGACCAGACTGTGCTGAGACGACAAACAGACCAACAGGGTCAGAACAGGATCTCTTTCTTACAGCATGAAAGTGTGTGAATTTAACAACTTATCAGATATTCAGAGGTGGAAACCATCTTATTTAGACTTCTACAGACTACTTTGTGTTTATTTCAGTCTGTATTTAAATAGGAGGAGGCTCAATCTAATTATTTTCTCTTTTCATCCAGCCACCCTGCTGTTGATGTCTCCATGTAAAGTGATTCATAATGCTCATGTGCACAAAAACAAGAATCACCTACTCCCAATGACTTTTTATGTGACAATTAAGTAATCAGCTTTTTTGGGGAAAGTGGTGGAGTAGAGAGTGATGTACTGTATCTTTCTCACCAGAACCATTATAGGGAGGCAATAATAGGTTGAAGATCGTGTAAAGTGAATTCAGACATTTTCTTCTAAACACATTAAATAGGTCATAAATGTATTTCTAAAAAAGGTGTAAAAAGCATTTCAACCATTTGAATTGTGGAGCTAGGCTTCACAAACTGTGTTTCAAGATTTCTGTGTTCAGGATTTAGTGGGCGGGTCTGAAAATCACTGCTGCATAAACCTGCCAATGCTGCTGTAGTGTATACATTCAGCGCACACTACTACTACTACAGTCTACAGTTAGCCAGTTAGCTGAGTTAGCCACTGGGCTAGCAACTGAGTTAGCAGCAGAAAGCGTCCATGTTTCTGGTAGAGGTGGTGACTTTGATTGACAGGTAGGGGGCAGGGTTTCAGCGAACTTGGCGGGAACGCCCACAGTGTTTGGGAGCAGAGAAAGAGGCTGATTTTTACACAACTTTGAAGCCTAATTTCATATATTTGGCGATTTTTTTAATCATTCAAATTTGGCAGGGTGGTTAACAACACACTTTTCTGTGGCATGTCAAACTCAGAACACATATTTATTCTTACTTTACACGGACTTTAAAGAAAAGACCTAAACTGACAATGTGCAATATTTCATGTTTTTTGTATATGAGTTTTCTGTGATTTCATTGCAGATATATGGACAGTGCAGCGGTGTTTAGTTTCCTCAGCAGACTCCAGTATTCACACCCTGACAGTGTCTCCAGTCTGCTGAGGTTAGCGGACTGACAGCAGCTCTGCCACCTCCAAACAAACAAACAAGCAAGCATGGACTAAAGTACTAAGCAGTGGAGGAGTTTCACCTGGAAGCCAGCTACACATACACACTGTAACAAATTCTATTCAGTTTTATTTATATAGCACCAAACCACAACAGAAGTTATCTGAGTGAGGAATCAGGAGTTATCATGGACGTCCACTTTATTTAATTCTCCGGATCTCCTGTCAAATGTTTGTTCTGATTATGAGTAAAATGCTATCAAACAAAATATAGTTGTAAAGCAGACAATAAGAATGCATATAATTACAGTTAAGTTGGCAAATGCAAACTTTTATTTATTTATTTATTAACGTGCCATTTGCACCACTAGTGGCCTCTAGAGGGCTCAATTTTCATCACACAACAAAATGTTAAAACAGCACAGTGAAGATTCTTCTTTTGTGTTTGTTTTAGTCAAACTCGAAATGAGAAGAAAGCTATTGAAAAGTGGGTTGATGTTCATAGTGGAGAAATCAGCCAGCACAAGCAGGGAGGGAGACATTAGGATGAGATACAGAATCCTGGACAGTTGCCTAATGATGCCTACCCAAAACTTGTATTGGTGTGTGTGTGCAGAGGCGATTCTAGAGTCTGTTGGGGCCCTAAGCAAAAATTCCCAGGGGGCCCTTCTGACCAGTGTTCATCACCATTATGTTATAAATAATCTGACACCAAAGAAAAACTTATGAAATCAAAACTTTTTTTATTCCAAATGTTCACATATCATACCATACATATTAGAATTAAAGCAGCAGCTGACATGTCATGATGAGGGGTAGGAGCTGCTGTCCTGCTGGAGGTGGACATTGCCGGAACTGATATGACAAAAAAATATACATTGGTATACATTGTCATAAAGAATCTTTACAGGGCATGGTATATGCTATCAATTAAAGTAAAATGTATTGATTTATTAAACTCACAGTCATCAGTATCATAATTTGGAATGGGCGCTTGATGTGCCTCTGGTGTCTCTTCCTGCTCATGACAACCACCAGGTGCAGTGGCCACTATCCCACTGGAGGGGGATGTTGCTGGAACTGATGTGACAAAAAACAAAATTGTGTATATTGTGATAAAGAATATTTACAGGGCATCGCATATGTTATCAATTAGTGGGACACTGGACTTATGGTTTTCATCGTCAGCATTTGGTAGGGGCACTTTACCTGTCTGTTTTGTGGACATAAATTTAAGTAATGATCCTGAAGAGAGATAGAGAGAGAGATTTTGAATTGTTCTCCTTGGGCATAGCTTTCATTATTCATTGCTATCATAGCATTCATAGATTAACGCTAGCTATTAACTCTTACACAACTTTATTAGTTACAGAAAAAGCTCCAAATCACTCCATTACATTTTGTACCTTCAACAAACACCCATGTCCACATAGCATACAGGCACAGCAAGCATGGTACAACCAGTAAACTTTACAGTAAATACTGCATAAACAGTTTAAAACAAGTTAAAAGTTTAAAAAAACTGTAGCATGTAAATAACTGTTAAGGGGGCTTCAATGCTGATATTATAATACTGAATACCCCATTTTCAGTACTGTAACATTATACGTTAGCTTATTTACTTTCTGTTGCCCTGTTAGTTAGCAAATTAATGGAGTGCTGCTGCTTGCTATCAAGGAGGACAGCAACTAACGTTAGGTTAGCTTTGCATTTTTTATTTTTTATTTGTAACTTGCTGGCATTAGCGTCAGCTAGGATTAGCGTCAGTTTATTGCAGTGGTCACTATCGATATATATATATGTCTGACGCTAATGTTAGCTGCCATTCAAGTCTGTCTCCCCGTTAGTTAGACAAAGTAACAGCATTTGTTCAATAACAGCAGTCATTTACTGTTAATGTTATGCTTATATCATTATCTGCTCCACTTACCACTGTCTTTCCTTCTTTTTTCTTCATCCTCTTTTTTTTCTTCCTCTTCTCACTACCAGATGGATAGCTCCTCTTCATTTTCCTTCAGCTTCATTTCCAATTTACAGAACGATAATTTAGCATCAAACAGGTTAACATGAGGTGGGATCATGGGATTGACATGGGGCTCCTTTAGGGAGGTGTCCTACTGAGATGCCATTGCAAATCACCCGTTGTTGTTTTAGGGGAAGGGGGATGCGGTCACTGCGGCTTATACATTTTTGAGACATTTCAGTAAAAACAGCCCAGTGTGTATGTGTGTATGTGCAGGGGCGCAACTACCTACTTTCTGAGGGGTATGCAGATACATTGCAGGCGCCCCCCCCCCCCCCTGAATTTTTTTTTAATGGTTATGTAACCCAGCTGTAATTTCAGTCACTTTATGTTATTGTATTAGTATTATTTGTGTTTGTATTATTTGTATGATTTGAGTGAAATGCCCCTTTAAGGGTTAAGACGACATCACAGTCATGAGATTTACGATAGTGCCCCTAGTGAGCATCGCCAGCTCAGATGTGTGTCCTGATTCTTTCTCTCCATCCTCACACCTGAATGACATGAACTTTGTGTTAAGGAGGTTTCAAAAATACAGCAAGCAGTCAAACCACATGGACCTAACCCTAACCCTGTCCTTATTGGATATCAGTTACTGATTGGACGCTGCATCTGATCTGACTTATCAGATACATCACAACAGCACTGTAGTGTTATATCCGAGTGAAGACATTAAACTCAAGTGTATCACTCCCAAGTTCTATAATTGATCTGTTTTATGATTCACCATCTAGTTAAAAAAAAATAACTGTCTGAACAACAAAATAACCACAAACCAGTTATTTTATTTTTCTTGTCATGATCTGTTATATTATAAATACTGATCAGTACACAGTAACCTGTTGTTTTACTAGTAGTAGCTTTAGCTAACCTGGATGTTTATAAGCCTCCTCTTGATACACTGACATAACTTACCTACTGTCTTTCAACCACTTTGAAAAGCTTTTTTTCATCCCTGCAAAATCTCTCTTTCTCCCTCTTCCGTTTTCCGTTTTCTGTTTTGTGCCCCCGAGAGCTTTATTTTCTGTCTCTCCATGTCATTAGGTCCCTGTCATCAAATGAAAACACTCCTGCTCTAGCGCGTGCTCGAGGGGGGCGCGCACCGGCGCGCATAGTGTGGAGAGGCGCTCCGGTGCCTTCACCTCTCTCCCCGGAGGGAAGGCGATTATCGGAGGGGCAGGGGAGGGAGGCGGAGGGGCGCCTAATCAGTGACGTGCCTCTGTTATTGATCATATCATTTACTACACATGCACAAACGCTGTTAAATACAGAAAATGCAGACTCGAAATAATTTTACCCCCATCGCTTTGGCGCCCCCTCCATTGTGGCGCCCCTATGCGCCGCATATAGTGCATACCCACTTTTTGCGCCACTGTGTATGTGTGTGCGTGTGTGTCTGTGTGTGTGTGTGTGTGTGTGGTTGAGTGTTTGGGTATAGTGCACATGCATCTGAGTCAGTATATCCCATAAGCTAAAGTTTGTGTCTGGTAATGTGAATTTTATGTTATAAAAAATGTTATACTGCATTAATTGGATTCTGCAATTGCAGGACATATTTAACGTGCTTTTGCGTATGGTTTGCTGGGGGAAATTGAGATTTTATATCCCAAGATCTGCTGACAGTTTGATAGAGGACAGCAGTTTATAGATGTTTGAAAATACTTTCTTGGAGTGACGAAGTTTTAATTTCTGAAACAAAGTTACTTTATGTAAATTACATTGTTGAAGTCCAATTGAGTCTTTGCTGATTGCTTTTAGCTGAAGATGTGCAAACTTGTATTTAGAGTGACTGTACTCAGATGTATGAGGCCATGTTATGTCCATATAGTCTGTGAAAGTGTGTGATTTGTATTGAACATGTGTCACAGCAGGGTGAGGAAAAAAGGAAGGAGAGATGTACTTGTGTCTTTGTTAGCTTGCCACCAGACTGTGAAGGCCTGTTAATGAATTTTTATTGAGGTGTCAATAAGTGCCAAGTCTTTCAATGAGATGTGAGTTCTGTAGTTGTTCTTTGTCCTGCAATGTTGAGTTGGTGGTTTCATTTGTCCAGTGGCATATGCATTGCAGCTCGTTAGAAAGATCAGTACTATTAAAATTACATTAAAAATTAAATTATTTTAATATATTAATTATGAAATTAAAAGAACTATGACTTTTACTACTGAAGGGACTGAAGATGAAAATGAACTGGAAGCTAACTCAGGTACAGTACATCATCGTGGGTTCCAGCTCTGATGCAGTTTTGTTTCATCGTCCACATGGTATGCTCACCCACTGGGAGCGTTTCAGAGCGGAGCATTTTGACTGTGGGCAAGCCATCTACCCTGAAATTTAGATGCACTGTTACTACAGTAATTACAACAGTCTAATCAAATCTGAACAACTGCCTTTGGGCTACCATAATTACTGCAGAAGCATCACAATTAAACAATCTGATTTTGTTGACTTTTATTTTTTTTTATTTGGTCACTTTCCTTGATTTTTGTGCTTCTACTATGGGTCAGTGGGCTGCATCATTAAATGCTTTCTTTATATGTCTGTTTTAATTTTGTTTATTGTTGATATATGATCATCATTTCAAAAATTGACTGGATATGCTATGCTGTTTCCATGTCTGACTTTCTGCACTGCTCTACCTGCTCTGTGCAGCTTGATGCAACTTTGACACAGCTTCTGTTGAGAATAGACTAGGCACACATGTGTAGCAGACCAGAGTATCACCTCTGGGACACATCTGAAATGTGCTGCTGCACATCTGGTGGGATCACAAGCATTGAGTAGACTGGCCACTATCACCTCTGGTGGCTGCGTCAGAGCCGGAATGTGAGACAGACACTCCCGGTGGGATCAAGCCATAAGGACCATGAATATCCACAGCAGAAAGTAAACAAAGAAAGCACATCTGAGCAGCAGCTGACACTGGTGGAATACTGGACTGCATGGCATCACCATCCGCTGTAGAGTTCACCACAGTTTGTTTCTTTCACTTCAGAAAACAGCTCTGTTATATCAAGTACGTTTTTTCTGAATGAATTCTTTCAGTGTGCTGAATAAGTGTGTAGCTCCCACACACGTCAAACAGAAATGATTAACTATTTCCTCTGTACTGTTGTGATTACTGAAGGATCTGTCCATTCAGAGAGGACACACATGGCCTGTTTAATTACAGCATGCTCAAACTCACCACTCTTTATCTTCAGAACAGTACTGTCATTTGTTTCAATAAAAGAACAGTCGACACTTTGCATAGGTTAGATAGTGTTGCATGATGTTATGTGAAAAATGTTCCTTACCTTGAAACACCTGCAGTCCCTTGGGCACATGATCGGACACTGATTCTTGTATTCAGTGTAAGCAGTGCACACACACACGCACACACACTCAGACTGCACCATATGTCCTCTGTGCCCTTGTGTAACCGCAGCTGCACCCCACTGCTCTTTATGGGTGTAAAGTGGAAATAATTGGCTGGCTTGTCTGGGAGAGGTCAGCGAGATGGGGAATGAAAATGAGAGACAGCTATCTGGGAAAAGGTCAGAGAGGATGGGAATAGAAATGAGAAAAGTGGAATATTTAAGGCCAATGGAGTGTGGCTTTCCCCAGGAGAGAGGAGGAGGAGATGGATGGATGGACATGGAGGTGAAAAGCAACCACTCTCACACCTCCACCCCCTGTCCCCGTTTCAGCTCTGTCCCTTTTTCTGTTCATCAGGGTCACAGTGTCATGTTGGTAATAAAACAGAAAACACACTTCTGTTACAGCCTTGCCAACTAATGGATACTTTTTATCCTCTCACTTCCTTCTAGTGGATGATCAGCCATAACATTAGAACTACCTGCCTAACATTGTTTATGTCCCTCTGATGCCACCAAAAGTGCTCTGACCCATAGACGCATGGAGTCCTAAAGACCTTTGAAGGTGTCCTCTGGTATCTGGCACCAATATATCAGAAGTGCATCCTTTAAATTAATGTAAAGAGTAGAGAGATGATAACTACTGGATCTGAAGAAACAGATCATTGTTGCAGCGCTCTCCTATTTACCTACATTAAGAAGAAAAGGATTTCCTCACAAAGACACGGGTGACTTCTGAACAAGTAACTACTTAAACTGAGCTTTTCTACTCTTTTTGACCACTCAAAGCGCTTTTACACTACATGTCACGTTGACCCATTCACACACATTCATACACTGATGACAGGAGCTACCACACAGGGTGCCAACCTGCTTATCAGCAGGGGAGACTGACCATTCATACACCATTGGCGCAACCATCGAAAACAATTTGGGGTTAAGTATCTTGCCCAAGGATGCATGAACATGTGGACTCGAATCAAACTTCGATCTTCTGACTGGCGAACAACCGCTCTATACCTCCTGAGCCACAGCCACAATCATATCTGTTTTGCTGCCTATTGAGAAACCAGCTGTTAACCCTTGAGGAAATGCATTGGAGGACCTGTGCTGGACCCCACTGATGGACTAAAACACACATCTGATCACTTTCTGAAGAGAACCAAATAAGAGTCCTACATCTGGCCAGAGACCGTGTTGTATTGTGTCATTTGTTATCAAATGATATAACTACTCTGGATGGCATTACTCTGGCCTCCAGCACCACTGTAAGGACCCTAGGAGTTATATTTGATCAGGATCTGTCCTTTAATTCCGACATAAACCACATTTCAAGGACGCCTTCTTTCATCTGCGTAAAATTGCAAAAATTAGACATATCCTGTCTCAAAATGATGCTGAAAAACTAGTCCATGCATTTGTTACTTCTAGGCTGGACTACTGTAATTCATTATTATCAGGCTGTCCTAACAAGTCTCTAAAGACTCTCCAGCTGGTCCAGAATGCAGCTGCTCGTGTTCTGACAAAAACTAGAAAGAGAGATCATATTACTCCCATCTTGGCTTCACTGCATTGGCTTCCCGTATAATCTAGAATAGAATTTAAAATCCTTCTCCTCACTTTCAAAGCTCTCAATGGTCAGGGTCCATCATATCTTAAAGAACTGATAGTACCTTATGTACCTACTAGAACACTGCGCTCCCAGCATGCAGGTCTACTTGTGGATCCTAGTATCTCTAAAAGTAGAATGGGAGGCAGAACCTTCAGTTATCAGGCTCCTCTCCTGTGGAACCATCTTCCAGATTTGGTCCGGGGGGCAGACACCCTCTCTACATTTAAGAGTAGGCTTAAAACTTTCCTTTTTGATAAAGCTTATTGGGGCTCTTAGAGTTCTTAGCTTATGCTGCTATAGGCTTAGACTGCCGGGGGACTCCCATGATGCACTGAGCTCCTCTCTCCTCCTCCCTCTCTCTCTCTATCCATCCATCTATATCCATTAACATTCATGTACTATTAATTGCATTCAATAACCTAAACTTCTTCCCCGGAGTTGTCTGTGCTTTCTCGTCTCACAGGTAATCTGGGCCTGTTGACGTCCGGATGACAGATTCCAGTCCCGGACCTGCTAGCTTCATTGTTGACTTTCATTGTGCTTCTCTCCTTTATCCTTCCTTTCTCTTCTCTCAACCCCAACCGGTCGAGGCAGATGGCCGCCCACTCTGACTCTGGTTCTGCCTGAGGTTTCTTCCTGTTAAAAGGTTTTTCTTGCCACTGTTGCTCATGTGGGAATGTTGGGTCTCTTTAAAGTTAAAACCTGAAGAGTTCGGTTTAGAACCTGCTCTATGTGTAAAGTGCCTTGAGATAACTTGTTGTGATTTGGCGCTATACAAATAAAGATTGATTGATTGATTGATTTGTTATCCATATTGTTTATTGATCTTTATTGCTATTGTTGCTGTGAGTATTGATGTTTGCTGCTTATTTAGTTGTGTTCACCACATTATGCTAATTTGTGTAACTGTGTATTGTGCCACTCTGAGTGAGACAGTGGAGTGGTTTTGTCAGCCAACAGTCCAGACAGCGTGCATCACACACACACACACACACACACACGTAAACACTTGCACCCCTTTGCATATCTGGTGGGCAGATAACGAGGGACACAGCAGTGCTCTGCCACTACTTTCTTACCACCAAATGTGTGTTTTGACAACTCACATGCTGAATTGGGTGGTTCCAAAGATGCCGACCATTGGCTGGCACCATCTTACCAATGTCTCTAACCAAAACACTGTTCACATCCACCATTTGATTCTCACTTGACCCAACTTTCTCCTGTCATGTCCACAGTCTTCATCCACACACACACACATATACACATACTGTATACATAAAGGATCCAAGTTATCCTTTCCTTCACCTTTACTGCTGTAAGCATAGTAAGCAGAACCTGGTTTGGACCTCTCCAGTATGGGGTTTGCCAATGTCACCGTCTTGCATTAATATCCAGTCTCCTGGTTGGAAAGGATGGGTCTTCTCTCACAGTCTCAGGGGTCATGCCAGTGCAGATAAAACTCATAACATGGATTCATTTCATACAATATGCCACTATGGCCTCATCTACAAGCATTTGTATGTCTTCCCCTCATTACATCAACATCTGAGGGAGACATGAGGCTCAATCCAGATATTTCTCTTTCATAATTTTTATGAGTTTGTTTTTCAACAATGCATTAGCATTAGACAGACTAAGGTAAACATGCTATAATCTTGTTTATTGAGAACAGAAGACCTTCAATAACTATTACTCAAATATTCTCTGTGTATCAATTGATTGTAAGTTTGTGACCTAAGAACATTTCTAAATAGGATGTCAATTCATGTCTGTTATGCCTGTGCCAAAATGAAGGATGCATTTTGTTTAACGCGTACAAATGTGACAGCAGTGATGAGACATTAAAGAATTAGGTTTTACCCTTTTTAATTAATTCAACCTTCTCCCCCCTTTTTTCTCACTTCTGCTGGGAGGGGAAAAAACTCAGACAAGACCCTAATGGGTGTGTCTCTCCGCCCCTCTGGACAAAAAGCGGCAGCGTTCAAACTCTCAGGCAGAGTTATATAGAGTATTGTAGAGTTTTATTAGAGTATTATAGGGTATTATAGTGTATTATTCAGTTCTTTTCAGCATCAGTATTATTTTGCATTTATCAGTTCTTTTTAGTATTCATTAAGTATTCGTTTTAGTTTGCTTTGTTTCGTTCAGTCAGTTATACTTCAGTTACGCTTTTGTTACCTTTTTTGTCTTCGTTCATTTAGTTTTTGATTTTTCTAAGTTGACTTATCTTATCTTTTACTTTATCCAAGCCTTACAAGTTACTAGTCTTCAGTACCGTGATTCAAAGACTCATCACGGTTTCAAAGATTCGAAGAGCTTTTGATTCTTTTTATCAAATTAATTACGTTGATTAGCTTCAACTTCGCCTGGCCAGCCAAACTGAAGTTATTAATCAATAACTAATTGAACCAGCAACAGCTCATCATCACTGCCTGAGTACAATGCCTCCAGAAGTACCTTCGGAACCAGCAGCCACGCCGGCCAGCTGGACCGAGCCGTATAGCAACCGACCGAGACCCAGGGACGGAGTCCAACGAGAACCGAATCCCGCTGAACTCCACTGAAAGGGCCCCTCACCGAGACGCTGACGGTCAATCTTCTGAAACAGTAAGATGAAAACTATATCATAAATACCAGGCTGGTGATATAAAAGCTTATTGCTGACCAAGGCCCAAACTCCACGTTTACATTTTTATTCCCAATAGGATAATCTAAATACCATTTAGACCATCTCATTTATCACTGCTGTGACATGAGTAGAGCTTGTTATTACCCTTTCTTTGTGGATATTTACCTCCTATAGTCCCTATACCACAACACTGACTGTTTATTACTTCACCTGCTTGAATAAATAATCTGTTAGTATTATTGACAAACTGTGTGTGTGTGTGTGCAATTTATTTCTGGTGTGAATACATTTTTGGTTCCCTGACACCTATAGAATTCATAAACTTTAGATATTTGACTGATTCAGTAATTTGACTTTGGCTAAGTCTATTAAATTGAATTACGGTATTTGATTGTATCCAATTAAATAATCGTAATTTCCGGATCTCGCGTCCAGTGGACTGATGTCCTTCAATTCAAAAAATTCTCCCGGCAGAGTCCAAGCGCCAAAGACTTTAACAATACATAGTCATCTGTATAATAAACATTTTTTTACTTCATTCTCTGATCTCTCCGGATTGAAATGGGAAGCCGGAAGAGGTGTGTTCCCACTCCTGAAACTGCAGTTGTACAAGCTTCGATATAGCATCTGGCTGGATTTAGAGCTATAAAATCCATCATAACATGTTGAAAATCAGGAATAAGAAATGCTGATACAATTGTGTGACTTACCTACACTGTGTTGAGCACACACCAAGCATCTCTTGCAAAAATGTTCTGTCACCGTACTGATTCTGATCTAAAACCCAGTTGTGAGCAATAAAATTAGTCAATCCCATGGTCGAGCCCGTATGAAAGCTTTGGAAAAAGTTGTTCAGTAAAGCATGGCTTGACCCTTGATCCTCTCTATACACCTTCTTCATCATGGTGACCATGTTTCATCCATGCAGTATTCTCAGCAGGAGTAGCTATCAGTTTAATGTCTTTAAGAGTCATAAGACGTTGACAGATTTTCCCACAGCACAAGGGAAGTTCAGTTGTTCGTGCAGACAAATAACCAGAAAGCTTGGCAGACTCAACAACTTCATGATCACTACCAGTGGTAAAACCAACCAATTCCATTCCACACTCTACATGTGTAGCTGATCCATCACACTGTTAATCAGGTCAGGGTCTCAGAAAGGGTGTGGAAGAAAGAGTTATAGCTGCTGTAGTAGCTACTAAGCAGTTGTGACAGTCTCCGTCGTCTTCAGTGGAAAGACAAGTAGCTGGATTCAACACATGACACATCTTCAAGGTAATGTGGTAGGCTCCAAATGTGATAGTAATGAAGAGTGGAAGCAGGCACAAAATGAGCTGTATTATGGTGACTTCTGCATGTAAAACCAAAACATTGACACAAGGTCTGTAAGAGGCAGTTACAGCAGCTGCTGCAGTCACAGCCACTGGCCTAGAACAAGGAGGATGCCTACTGGTTTAAATGATTGCTGTGCAGTATCAAGAAAACGGCACTAAAAAATGAAGTTTTCTAGTGATGCTTTATGACCTTGCAATGCCAGATATTGAAGCATTTAAGCACTGCTTTGTACCTATATGACACAGGCTTCTTCAGATGTGGAACATACCAGCAAATTGACCACATACTGAATTGAAGTATCTCCTAAAGGAGATACAAAAGCTGCTAAATTTTCTTTCAGGGCCGTTGAATAGGCCCCTGGTGCACCAGAAAACCCTTGAGGGACACATGTCCATGTGTATTTGTTGGCTTTAAAGGTGAAGGCAAACCAAAATTGTGAATCTGGATCAACTAAAATGCTAAAAAAAAATGTTTTAGTCTTTGCCAAAATGGTGGACCTGGCAACCAAAGTCATCATTCAATAAGACACACTATTAGCCTGGCTAAAAAATTTCGCACCAGAGGACATCACATGACCTGCAACTCAGACTGTATCCACTACATCAAAATAACCTCACTGCTCTGAGCCATCTTTTGGGATATCAGCAGAAATAACTCAGCAGAGAATTTTGAAATATAACAGGGTATTGTCTTCACATCTGGGAATATGTCACAAATACAAGTGTAGAACTGATGAGGCGTATTCAAAGCAGGGAACAAACACCAACAGTAAGTCCAATTGCCATGGACTTGCTATATTAGCAGTTAACCTCACTCTCAGTGGAAAATTCATTGCTCTTGTAGTGTTTAAGCTTCTGTTGGTCAAATGTGCCATTGGTCTTCTGTCACCAGTTTAAACTTAATCCAGAATGTACAAATGTAACTGGCTCTGGATCCATTTCACTTGGCTTCCAATGTCATTGTCAGGATTTGCTGCAATTTTTCCTTTGTTTTTTAAGAGCGTATTACAGCTGACACTTTCCTATTCATCACTCAGCCTCATATTAGCATTAAAACAATCTGAATGGAAATTTTATGTTGCCATGTTCAATATGAATGGATTTAATCAAGCATGCCTACAAGGCACTATGAGAAACTTCCAGTGTAGCTGTGCAGATGGGGAGAGAGGCAGAAAGGCTTTCATTTATCAACACACCATGTTGACCTTGGCCATGTTGTAAAGCCTAAAAATGTTGTAAAAGCTATCAAGCAGCGGCCATTAGGGAACCAAGCCAATAAGAAGCATGTTAATGGACAGACATAATGGTCCTTGGATGTAGAACATGTGCAGACTTCCTTTCTTTCTTTCTCTCTCTCTTTCTCTGTCTCTCTCTCTCACTCACACACACACACATGCACAAGACATATGATGACATCTTTCATGTGGTTTTCAAAGGCAGGATACTTTAACATAAGTGGAGTGTACAGAGTAGAGGAGCAACATGGACTCACCGCTGTAGGTACTGAGGCCTTCAGTGTGCAGTGACCATGGACATCTAGCTACTAGGGTTGAGTTTAATACATGGATGAAACGGGTATATCAGGTACGGATAATGTACTTTTAACTAGCATGAGTCAGTAAAATATGTCAGTATCCATGCTCATAATGCTTGAAAATCCTCACTGGGTAACTGTCTACATCTTTCGGTGATAGGCCAGGCAGCCACACATAGAGCTCCTTCCCTACTAAGAGCCTACACAAAGTTCACTGCTGCTGCTCCACACAACACAATCTTGCCAGCCACTCTGTCGACAGGGATTAACAGTTTGCGACTCTCACTGCTTCTACACCAGTTACTCATGCATTTTATTTCATATTTCTGTAGCAAGAATTATACCACCCAACTGTGAATAATCCAATCACAACCTTCCCAAAAAACCTGCACTGTGTGAAACCAATCTCTGGGAAATGTGTTTCAGAGCCATGAGTGTCCTTGGTCAGTGGGAAATAGATATGCTAGCTTTACTCTCAGCATTAGATTGCATTGTAAAGTCTGCATCATTGTAGGCAACTCATGCTAAAACACAAGTCTTGTCTCTGGAGCCTGTGTCTGATTGTGTGTATTTCCCAGTCAGAGTTCCTCCAGGAGTTCCTGGTGATACAAATCACCTGGTTTTCCCATTAAATACTGTTTAAAGTGAATTCAGACATTTTCTTCTAAACACATTAAATAGGTCATAAATGTATTTCTAAAAAAGGTGTAAAAAGCATTTAAACCATTTAGATTTGAATTGTGGAGCTAGGCTTCACAAACTGTGTTTCAAGATTTCTGTGTTCAGGATTTAGTGGGCGGGTCTGAAAATCATAAACCCACCCCTGCTGCTGTAGAGGTATAAATACATTCAGCACACACTACTACTACTACAGTCTACAGTTACAGTAGCCACTTAGCTGAGTTAGCCACCGAGCTAGCAGCAGAAAGCTCTCAGACGTAGCGTCCATGTTTCAGGGAGAGGTGGTGACTTTGACAGGTGACACTTGGTAGGGCGAATTTTTTAATACAATAAATTAAAACAATAAAATAGTCAAAGTCATTCACACAAGGGAAGGGAAACTAGTCAGGGTCAGAGGCTTACCGGGTGGACAAGTGTTAGTGAACAGAGAGTGGTTCACCCAAAATAACTAAATAAATAGAAAAGGATCACCCACACACACACACACACACACTGAAGTAACCAGCACCAGGGAGCACAGCACACCAAACGAGGGGGACACCACCACCAGTCACCGCCAACACCGGCCTCCGACACTGAAACAGGGATAAAATAATTAGTGGGGGTTGCAACTCAAACAAAAGAAATACAACAATTAATGAACAGGTTAAACTTAGGAACAGAAATGTACAAAAATATAACTAAACCCTTTCAAATATCCAAATAGTAACCAGAAAAAAGCAATACACTTAATTCAAAGAAAATACACAATTTAGAATCTAATTGAACTAAAAAAAACAAGAAAATTGATCAAATTAACATGAATCAAGAGAACCCAAAGAAAAGAACCAGTGTAGCACACATCAGTTGTTTGGTCAGGCAGGTGAGAGGTTTGTTCCACAGGTACTGCAGTGTTGGCCTCTAAGCAAAAGCTGCTATCAGTGCTGTTGTAAGTTAATCATGAATGTTACAACTTGGTTGACATGCTAGATAACCATACTAGCAGCTCTCACCAGACTAGATAAGACAAAACTCCAAAAAACATTGATACCCTGGACAGCAGTAATATCAGAGATGTTGAAGAACTAGTGAAACTGGTGAAGCCCTTGAAAACAACCACCACAGTCTTATGTGATGAGAAGAACAGTGTGTCTCTCATTGTGCCACTGAAGAACATTCTGAAACACCAAACGATGATGATTCCACCACAAAGACCAAAATCCTCAATATCTAATACAGACTCATGGGGATGTGTATAGCTGTCAGCTGAAGAGCACAGTGCTGGATCGCAGGCTCCAAACTCGACTGCAAGTAGACCATGACCAGCGAGGCTGTCTTCCTCAGGTTGCAGGAGAGAGCCAAATCAGGTAGAAGTTGCTTTAAATTACTTTCCTTATTTTGAGTTCCTCGGTCCTACTGTAACAATTTCTTTGTGGATTCATGCAGTCTGAATTTGTGTGTGTGTTTGTGTGTGTGTATGATCCCCATCCAGCTTCCCAACCACAACCACTGAGCCAAGCTGAAAGCACATTTTAGCACAAAACTGTTTGAAAGAGTAACAAGATGAACTGCAGGGTTTCACTGACCTCTTCTGGTTGGAAGGTTCAAGTCTGTTTGCACTCCTTAGCATATCCAACAGTGATGTGACCATGTACTCACAAACCCTGCAGAACACTTCTACGTCACTGTAACAAGGAGAGGGGAGGTTAAGCAAAAACAGGATTTCCAGTTGATGTTTAGTTTCTCTTCAACATCTTTTATGATGCTAGTTCAGCAGCAAGAGGATAATAGTGTTTTCAGCTCTCTGTCTTTAATCAGCCGATCTTAAATTGCATCACTGCTGAATATTAAATTATAATGGTTGGTTGGTTTGTGTGAGGTGCTCCGTGTGTGGCCTTTCTACTGCTTTTCCAACAGGCTTTAGAATAAGCTGTTTCCTCATTAAAATCTTCTCAATTGCACACTGGAAAATAAATGATTATAGCATCTCATGAATCACCTACAGTAGCCCAAAGGGTACAACACTCACAGATTCACAGGTGAACAGCTGACAACTTGATGAAAGAAGTGTGAACAGGGTGAAATGCAAGGGCAGCCCTAATTATCAGTGCCATTTCTGCCCCCCCAGTTTTAATTTCAAAGACATTACATGAACTTTTAAGGACATTTTTTGTCACAATCCCTTTAATCTTGCACACACACACACACACATACACACACACACACACACACACACACACACACACACACACACACGTCAGTAAATACACACAAACCCAGCCACATCTATACAAATATATAGCAGTCAAACACTCACTCTCAACATACACATGTAGTAAATGTAAATCATGAAAATAATGTGGGATTATAGCTTTGAAAAATAAACAACAGTCTACAATAAAATGTTTTTAATGTTCAACAACAATATAATTGCTTCACATATTCATCAGACATTCTTAATTTATAACTTAATGTATTTTAATAACTAATGTTTTAAGTGGAGCTTTTGCATTCTCATTATTCAAAGATCATCATTTAGAAATACTTACATGCTGTGTGTGATGTAACATGCCCAGAGTCTCTGATGGCTAATGGTGCTGTAGACCAATTTATATTAAACATTTTATAAAATATATTACATTTTAGTCCTGTGCTCAAGTCCTGTGCTCAGACAGACGACAGCACTTCATAATAACACTGCTTATTCATTTAGCTCAGTGAGAGGACTTGACCATTGTGCTTGAACTGGCCTCAACTTTTGCTGCAACATATTGCAATGTCATCTGACCAATCAAATATATGCAATCCTAAATATATATATCCTGCCAGATTACTTCATAAAAAATGATGTATTTCCTGTACGCTATTTACATCACAGTTGTTGCCACAGAGAGTAAATGACTGTCACAATGATAACTTTTCAGAGTTGTAAATTCCTGCCTCATAGTTTTTTTAGAAGAAAGATTCTATGTAGGAGGATTTGCTTGTCAAAAGTAAACTTCAGTGTTTTTTAACTAAAGTATGCTACAGTACAACCACACAAATCACACATGATTCTGTTGATGTTTTAAAACTCAACACACTTTACAGTTGTCAAAGCCTAGACACTGAAAATGAGTGAATTGATCTTTAAGTTAAGGACACTCAAAACCAAACCAAGACTGTGGATATGAAAAATACTGGCTCCACATACAGTAGTGTGTTATATTTCAATAAGCACATTGGTCTGTGTGGATTATTCTTTGCCAGCAATAAACAATAACTTTTGACTGTTCATATTTTGGGACAATGCACTATTTAAATCTTCACTTTGGTATGGTGTGGTGTCAATATCTTTGTCTTAAAAACAGAGTGGTCAAAATCTAAGTATCACACCCTGCCTACCTTTGACACTCTGCTCTACACGTTTTTAACTTCTTAACTAATCTGTTGCCACCACTGTTTTACAGGCTGAGTAGTATTACCAATGACTACTGGAATTTGAATATAATGAACCAACTGGAATCCAGTATCCTCCTCTGTCACGGTCCAACAGGTCTGATATCATTTTCAGCCTATTTAAAAACATTATGATAAATGATGACACTTCCCAGCAGTTATCACATTGTCAGTGACTCCATACATTCCGATACTCCTCACACACATCCAGGGAGTCTGACACATGGCCAACAAACCCTTCATACCTCTCTTCCTACAGCTTAAGTCTTAGCAGGCTCTCTCTATCATTTGCTCAGATCTTTCCTACTGATTCATGCAGCAGCTTGAGTTAAGTGCTGCCATTATTTCAGGCCATGTGCTGGCTCCACCTCATCAACAGGCTTATAGTTCCTCCGTCTCTGACTGATCTCGTAGCCAAACATCACTCTGCAGATGGCTCACAGATCTCCTTACGGAGGGTTTCATGCTCAAACACCTGCTTGATGTGGAATATTTTGTCACTCAATCCATTTTGTGTTGTTCCTAAAATTCTGGACGATGGGTACAGTAGCATGTAAGGAAAGGGGAGATATCAAAGAAGTCTTTTTTGGCCATTATCTTGTTGTTTTCAGCCTGTGAGTGGCACTAGATGGTGGGTCAGAGGAATTTATGCATCTTAAGCCAAATCAGATATGAAGAGATAAAGGGACAAAAAGAAAGACATGAAATGTTTACAAGGTGTTGACAAGATATTCTAACATTCACACAGTCTGGCTGTTTGCACCTTGTTTTGTATTGCATCCCAGACAGACCTATCAAGTCTCACGCATTGACCGTGAGACACACGCATTTCAAGCAGCTCACACGCTCACACCTGTCATTTTTCATGCTGAGAAGTGATAGAGTCCACCGTACAGAAATTAATATATTATATACAGAAATAAACAGCGAGGCGTTCATAACTGTCAAGAGTTAGCTACCTACCAGCCAATCAGAAAATAGTATTTCTTGTTGCTGGGTAAATTCGGAAAATAAGTTCAATCAACCAACCAATCATCTTTAATCAACATACCATCACAGAATAAATTACTTAATTTAGACTTAAAAGTCAAGTTTGACTGCTGCTTACTGATTACATATATTCCATTAAGTCAACATTATAAAATACTAAGTCCAGTGAAATACAAATTGAATATAATGACATGCTAAGTCAAAGATATAATAAGTATGTTCTTTCCCCTTTGTTTGACTTAGTATCTCATAAATTCAGCCTAGTGACTTGTAATGTTGACCTATTAAAAGTATTTTTATTCATTTTATTTCTTTCCTTTCTTCCAGATAGAAATGGGATTCCATAAATTTGCCTAATATATGTAGCTCGGCATGTCACTTTAAACTGCTTGTGAAACAGTGAAGCTGTCCTGCTGCTGACATTTCTCTGCAGGTCATGGGGAAATGTCAGTTTTTTGGAAGAAGTGAGAAGGCATGTGGCTGGACTGTGTTACGTACCAAAGGAAGGTAATTATCATGGTGGAATAATTGGCCTACTTTTGCCTTGTTGGGATTTGTTCACAGTGCAACATTTAAGTCTCTGAATTTTGAAATGATTACAGAGCAAGAAAGTTTGTCTTATTTTCATATTTTTATATGCTCCATTAACAAGACATTTCCAAAGTTAACCACCACAACCCAGACTCCATTCCAGCTCTTTAAATGAATCTTGTCTGGTTGTTAGGAGGGAGAATAACTTACAGTAAGAAGACGATTGCACAACTGTTCCAAACAGCTGATACTTTCTGCACTGGAGATGCTGCGAAAAGGTTCTTTTTAGTCGTCTCTCAAAGGGCAGAGCGTAATGTTGAGGGCTGCTCGCTCGGAGCAGGGATGTCACAAGTTTACTTCCCGTTTCTGCACAACACCTGTCACATGAAAGAGAGGAAATATCATGACCCCAGATTTGTTATTTTCTGCTCTAATGTGGGTTTGAGAGTTAAGAAACCTCTGATAAGAGAGGTATAGACTTCAAATAACACTGTCTGCTAACCCACATCTTCATCTGGGATTTTCATATTTTCTTCATTTCTTTCCAGAACAGTTTGTGCTGAAGTTTAATTTCAGTTTGTACATATGGTGGTATAAATCCCCATATGGCACATGATGTTTTTATAGAACAAAATACACAGGCTAATAAAAAATTCAACCCTAGCCGGCAACACTCGTTAATCAGTGACCATAAGAAAGACACAAACATACATTCTGAGCTCTGGGGTTTCTTCCAGTACACATTGAGCTAAAACTCAACTCTGAGGTGATGAACTCTGAATTGGGAAACTAAGAATTTTGAGTTCATAAGGAGTCTAGTATCGACAGGCTAGAGGCATGGAGACTAGATGTTCAAGAAGATATACATGAAACTGAATGGGAAATGGCATGCTTAAAAGCTAAAAAACAATCAATCAATACCAGAATGAAGCTATTGCAACACAAGTGGTTAATGAGAAGTTACTCCAGTCCAATTGAATCGTTGGTACCCTGATATTCCAGACACTTGTATTAAATGTTTAGAAGGGAAAGGCACCCTTTACCATTGTGTATGGGAGTGTCCAAAATTAAATAAATACTGGGAGAAAATCGTTGCGAATATATCTAAGATTGTAGGAGTAAAAGTACCCCACCAAGCAAAGTTGTGTATACTAGGTATATATACCCAGACAACTTAACAGTTAGCTCAAAACATTCAACTTTGATTGACTTTGGACTCCTGCAGGCCAGGTGAATGATAGCTCTATTTTGGAAAAAAAAATGGATATACCTTCAATAAACGTGTGGATGAAGGAAATGGCATCCTGTGTGGTACTGGAAAGACTGACTTATATAACCAGAGGAAAGGCAGAAGAAGTTGAAAAAGTGTGTTATTAGACTTTCTTGCAAATCAGGGTGCACAATCATCTTGACTTTGTTGTGAGGTGTTGAGTCGTTACTACTTACTTTTATTTTTATTTTATTTTATTTATTTGTCTGTGTTAATAAACTTTTTTAATTTGTGGAACATGAGAAATGTTATGTCATTTTTTATGAGAAATGTAACTCAGTCATCATGTTTCACTTATGTCTGTAGGTGTAAAATTCAATAAAAATATTGTTGGAAAAAAAATTGAGTTCTAGAACCACTAATCAGAATCAATTCAATCAACTCTGTGAATAAAATAAAATAAAATGAAATAAAATAAAAATAAAGGTCTTTAAATAGATCAAACAGAAAAGACATATGTTACATAGAGACATGATTGTAAGCTCACAGTCTGATTCATTATAATGAGTTTGGTGATTTTCAATTGAAAAGGTGTCAAGGTTTAAACAGAGTACATTTAAAGATGTATATTAGTATATTGGTGAAGTAGTTGTAATATATATTCACAGAATTCTGTGATAATACAATCACTCAAATGCTCTTAACACATTCAGACTATACACATCCATTATTAAAGATTCACTTTCAAACTACATTTAGTCTACAGCTGCAGCACAATCAGCTCTCTGAGAAATATTAACATAATCTCCAGTATGACATGAAAACTGTGATAGGAATGTTCAATCAGTATGACCAATACATCAGGAGTGATAGAAATAATCATTCATTGATCTTCTGCATCTAAAGCTGATATTAAGGAGTAAAAAAAATCTGATATGGAACAACATCTTTGTATCAGTCCCAGACAAGACACAATTTAACCAATTACACAGTACACTCAACAAGCTAAATCTACTCAAATAGCCATATAAAATTCACGCAGCAGATGTAACTGAAAGTTATTCATTGCCCTAAACACCACCATAAATATTTAATAAATATCTCTTAATGGTAATATGCCATGGTAACCAAATTGGACATAGTTGTACAGATGAGGATGCTGAACAAGTGTGTAGCATTGTCAGCAATGCTTTGTGATGTGTTTCAGCTGTCAGCATTATTATTGAGTGAGAAAAATATGATATATGATACATGTCCTGAGGTCAGTCACTTACTTTGACTAGTATTTGGGCTTATACGATGACCATTACAATGTACGTAGCAGCCGTGAATCATGTTCAAGGTTATAAGTAGCTCTTTTAGATCTGTCTGATTTTGTTTAACGTTAGGTGAACATATATCAGCCACTCTCTTCCCACTGAATGAAATGCCATATTTATTATTTGGATACTTCATCAGATTTCTTTCTTTTTGTTCTTCTTCTTCTGATGCAACTTGCAGACACACAGATTTAAATGTGAATTTCACATCCAATCAAATTTGCAGACAGTGGCCCATACCACTGTAACTGGAGGCCAGCGTGGCTTAAGGTTGCTCAATTAGTCGAAATTTGATCGCGATTACGATTTAGGGGCCAAACGATCTTGAAACTAATAAAATCGGGGGGAAACTATTTTTAATAATAATGAGATAGCGCTCAATAACAAAGGTTTTATTTTGAAATGCTTAGACCGGAAGCCGTCGCAGCTCTGTTAGTTTGACAGAAGCTGAAACACAGTGAAATGTTTTAACTGTAAATAAAAGTGCAGTTTCTAGCCTGCGTCAGACAATGCTGACTAATTATTAAAAACCAGGATGTGATGTTTGAACTATCGTCATCTTAACTCGCTCAGCTCTAATATCTCTGCACATTTTCTACTGTGTGATGCTTTAAGCAGCAGATAAAAGGCTGCTGCTGGGAGAGAAAATTAATCAAGCTGAATGGACAAGAAATGTCCAATAAATGCAGCATGTTTTTAAAGTTAAAAAAAGATTGTTTTAATAATCGTGATTTCAATTTTGACCCAAATAATCATGATTATGATTTTTTCCATAATTGAGCAGCCCTAGCATGGCTTGTGACTTTTCAAATCCACCGGCCACTTCACCAAATGATCATTTCCAACCCTGCCACTGATCCCAAAACAAAACAGTACATAAAATAAGCCCAGTAGAAACATCATATAGGACGGACCACTGTGTCCAGCTAAATATCTTCAAACATTACAGTCATGGCTGAAAATGACAGTCTGCCGATTTCACATTTCTCCACAATATTTAAATTAACCATCAGTTGTAGACAATCAGAAGTCCTCCACCAACGTTAGCTGAAGAAAAAGCTGGCTTAACTGGGAGCAGATCTCTGGTCACACTGGTCTTATACTGGTGATGTGAGAAGGGCAAGCGTACAGGGCACAGTGGCACAAAATAAAATCTTGTGTGACTGTGCATGTGCATGGGGATTAACCTGATAGCGACAGCTCTCAGAGGACTATGCCTGTACTCATAGGATCTGTGGTTAAGATACATAACCAACATTCAATTTGTCTTTGTTTGGTAAACACAATGTGCTGAGTAACTTTCCCCAACACTCCAGACTGCAGTCACAATCAATCCCCAGAAAGCCACCTCAGAGGAGGTTTTAAATGTGCACATACCAGAGAATTCATATTAGAAGGATTGTTAAAAGTCTGTCTTTGTCATCCTCCTAATCCTCCAGCCCTATGCTCTCTCTTTCTCTTTTCCGCTCTACCTCCATTCCTCAATCCCTCGCTCACTCCGCCCTGCTCCCAGCTCCAACGTAAAAGCCTTCACCCCTCTCTCTGTTGTTATTTTAGTCTCCACTGCACTCATGCTGGCCTAATGAAGTGTGGATGAGTGCTATGGTGACTGAATCACATTTATCATTGACTTTGAGTTTAGCTTACAGAGCTCTGAATAATTTATTATGTATGAATAGGGGTTTAGAGTCTATCACAGTTTGATAATGTATTCCTCCTTGAAGCCTCCCCTGAATCCTGATGAAGTTAGTGGAGCTTCTGCGCACAAATGCACACACACGCACGCATGCACACACACACACACATACACTGTGCATGGGCCTGCTATACAGTAAGCTAGCATGTGTTGCTAAACAGATATTCACTGATTCCTTCCTCACCTTCAAGAGAAACATTATTTTTTTCACTGATCTTAAAGAGGACCTATTATGCTCATTTTCAGCTCTACATTTTTATTCTTGGACTACACTATTCAATTTAATTCAGTTTTATTTATATAGCACCAAATCACACTAACAGTTATCTCAAGGCACATAACACATAGAGCAGGTCTAGACCATACTCTTTAATTTAATTTAAAGAGACCCAACATTCCCACATGAGCAGCACTTAGTGACAGCAGCAAGGATAAACCTCAAGAGACCTCAAAGGGAACCGGGCTCTAGGGGCGCCCATATGCCTTGATCAGTTGGATTGAGAGAGAAAGAAGGAGGAAGAGACAGAGAGAATGAGAAGAGGGAGAGAGGGAGAGAGGGAGAGAGAGAGGCACAGTAACAACATAACAGTGTGTGTGTCAATCAGCCCCTGGCCCTTGGCTTTTGCACTGATCTGTGAGATGAGAGGAGTTCATTGCATTATGGGAAGTCTCCCAGCAGTCTAAGCCTATAGCAGCCTGGTCGGCCCTAATTATAAGCTTTATCAAAAAGGAAAGTTTTAAGCCTACTCTTAAATGTAGAGAGGGTGTCTGCCCCCCGGACCAAATCTGGAAGATGGTTCCACAGGAGAGGAGCCTGATAACTGAAGGCTCTGCCTCCCATTATAAGACACTAGCTTTGCATCATTTAGAGTTCAAAAAACAAATCTCCTATATATTTATTTTATAAATATATAAATGTAATGAACATATAAGATTTTAAACAGAAGTAAACATGTTCACAAAGACTCATTTGGGTGTAGTGTACACAACAAAACAACAACACATTTTCGTCAAGATATAATTCCGCACTTATTTCATGGCTGTATTAAGGTTATGGATGGTTTGAAACAGATGTCCATCTTTGGCTAAATTTGGACCAAATCAGACAGACTACAGCCCAATTTTCCAACCATTTTTGGGTATAAATGTCGCGATGGGCCCACCAGAAATAACCCTTAAAAAATATGCACACATCCCAGAAAAAACTTTAGCCAGGTGCTGGACCAAAGAAACGATGTACAAAAGAGAGACACACTGTACACACACTGTTGCTCCCTTGCAGTTTTGAGCTACACAGCTCTAAAGAAGAGCATGTAGCTCAAAACGTCACTCACTTGTGGATGACCCATTAAAATTACATTTAAGGGTGCTACATTGTGCAGACTTCCACCCTGCAAAACTTCAAAGAATGTTCAGGGATGGTTTGAGGAACATAAAGAGTTCAAGGTGTTGCCTTGGCCTCCATGGATAAGTTACTATGAACAGGATTGTGATTTTTTTTTACATTTAATTTAAAATTTAAAATTAAAGAAATCATCCATGTAGGAATTAATTTAAGGTTACAATCTGATTCTCTCAGATGGACTGTTTTCAGTTTGTCCTTTTAAGCCGCTCTCTGCAGGCATGGTTTTATTTATCATTCAGAGCAACACATTGTCTTTTTCTTGCTAAAGCTTTTGTCTTTTCTATAATCAGAGTGTGCATGCAAACTGCCTGATCCAAGTGCTCCTCATGAAAATGAGATTTTGATGGACTAATGGAATGACAATAGAGCTCTGTCTGACTTGTCAGAGCTGGTGTTAAGTGTTAGTAGTCTCCATTATCAAAGGGGATCAGTAGAAAGTGAAGAGGGACACTAGAGGTGAAAGAAAGGACGACTAAGTAACAACAGCACCAGAGATGATCTCTGATCAGCTTCCTGATCACTGTCTTAGAAACTGTACAAAGATATGATCCTTCATCAGTGTCTAACCCTGAGCCAACCCTGAAAGCTTCAGTTATTATTTTGTATTGTTAAACTGAAAAATGAACTGTTCCCCTGATGAATATCTGAACAAATGAAATGCAACAGAACAAGCTTGGCTATATTTATAACCAGCATCTATCAACATTTACCATATTGCAAATCTAAACCTTAAACCTAAATAAACACTCTTTCCTTCATCACTTACAGAAAGTGTAGTTCACTGGAAAATCAAGTGCAATTTATTCATTTCATATTCACCCAGAGAAATGAAATCTTAGACTACTAAGCCATAACTAGGCTAGTGATGGCTTGTTCTTCATTAATCCCTTATCTCTTATTAAAATCTTATTTCTTATCTAAATGACACATGCACTTATCCAGAAAACAAGCTAGTAGAACAATCATCACATTTAATTGGAGTTAATTTCCTGTCTTTTCATGAAACTTTGATAACATTTCTTTCTATTTCAGAGATCATGGCATTTGTATCTTTTATTCCTTTTCACACAAATATCAGACTGCTCAGAAATGTATATTTTTCTGTCTGACTGGGGGGCATCTTGCCCCAGATTTTCCTTTTTTTTCAACATTTTATAAATCAACTATTTTCTTTAAACAAATGAATAGTGCCCAAATGAATTGAATGACCTCACACTACCTCCAAATCTTTTGCTGTGCAGAAATTCTATACATTATGAAAATAAACAAACACAAATGCCAACTATGGCACAGGAGCATAATGCAAAAAAAAGTAATATTAACATATTATGCGTATACATATATCTATCATATTTTACAACCAACAGTCCATTCAAATATATCATTACTGTGTGATTAAATAAAATGTATTCTTCAAAAACATAACATTCATGTAGGCTGTTGTACTCTGGCTGTCCTCCACACTGACAATCAATAAACAGTCATAAATAATTATAAAATTATAAAAGTTTCATTCATGTTCATTTCAGCTATAAAATGACTGTTATAAACACTGCTCCAAACTGTGGTTACCAAACAATTTAAATAACTTCCATAGAAGAAAGAAACAACATCACAAGTCAGGGGAAACTATTAAAACAGTGTGGGCCATGAAATACAATGCATAAGTTAATCAGACAACACAGAGAACGTATTATAAAAAAATGTCTGGACGTCGGATTGAATGTTTTTGAACTTAATTAGTTTTAATTGAGAAAAAAATCAAAATGAACACCCTCTAATATCAGTCTGAACTTGCAACCACTCTGTAAGATGGAATGATGTTAATTAAAAGGTTTTTTGGATGCCTTTTATTCGTTGGTCTGTTCTTTGTGTGTGTCTGGTGTTTTTTCCTCCCAGTCTGTCTTTCTGTGTGTGGTGTCTCTGTTCTGCTTTTCCCTCCCTGCATTATTCTAGCCCTGCCCTGCTCCCACAGTCTTTCAGTCTGCATTTGTCTCTAGTCACCAGTTCCCCATTCCCTCATTAGTTCAGTTAGTATTAAGACTGGGTTTGCAGTTCAGCCTTTGTGGGATAATTTGTTCCAGTGTACTCTGGTTCTCTTCTGTTTGTTCAGTCTTATTCTGCATTCTGTTTTGTTCTGCTAGTGATTCTTTATCAAAGTATCTTCAGTGTTGCTCAATCTGCTGTCCTGCACTCTACTGTATATAACAGTTTCAGTATTGTAAAGGGTTAGGCTGATTATATAACTTCATACTGGAGTTTTATAACAAGGTTGGGGAACAGAGACCACACCTCATACCTTCTCAATTTCTGCACAAGCAGTACTTTAAGTCTGTGTAAGAACTCAGAACACATATTTACCAAGTGTCACCTGTCAATCAAAGTCACCACCTCTACCAGAACAACCCAGTATCACACTGTTCCGTGCTCATCATCACAAAATGTAATCTATTGAATCGTGTCCCGGAGCACGATTTTGCTACTTTTTTCGTGCTGGACAGAACGAAGTTTAAACCCATGTATTTTAGAGGGAAAATAGTGAAGAGGACATATCCAAAGTAAGGCTGGGTGCTCGCTTTATATACAGTCTATTGTGCTCGTCTTTACTTGAAAAGTTTGCCAACTTATTTCTCAACATTGTCACGGCTCGTGTCCATCAGATTGTAGCGCACATAACAGCTTAACGCTGTTTTGCATAGCCAGCTTATCTGTGTGCCGCAATTAAAAATTGAGAATGTAAAACGATGATATACAGTATGTTCGTTTAGAAGCCACAAAACCACATGATATCAACGTTGTTTTAAGAAAACCGCTACGTTTTATTCACAATGTCACGGAGAAGTACTACATTACCCACAATCCTAAAGTGTGACGACGTCACTGATTGGTGGAGTTGGCTGTTACCGGCAATTTACCAGCGGAAATTGCCGCTCAGGCTGCTGCAACCTGGCGGCCAGTTCCAAAACTTGCTCGTTTTACAGATACAGTAAATAGTCTCTAAATGTTTCTGAAAACATTTGAGGAGTATTAACAGAATATCGATTCATAGGGTTATGAGAAAAGTCATGGAGAAAATGAATGGGAAATATACTGTACTTCCAAAACTAGAGCGGATGTAAACAAACAACATCAGCCTTGACTATAGAGGTTCATTCAACACAGATAATGAATTACAGGCGTTGCTGACCTTGTTGTCTATGCTAGCAGCTGTTGTGCACTTAAATTTTTTATTTTATAATGCTGCTTATGTCTATATGCGCAGGATGAACAGCATGCCAGAGTTGGAAATTAGCCCCTTGCTAATACAGGCACATTTACAGAAATGTCCATGAATGTGTATTGTCCTTCCTCTAAATAGATTTAAAAAAAAGAAAAAGTAATATTGTTATTTGAGTGATTTGTGGCGTGTTTCAGTTTCAGTACTTATTTTTTTCATTTTTATTAATGAATAATTGTCTTCTTTTTTCCCCCTTGCAGCATCAATTCAGCCCTGATTGAATCCTATTGAACCCCAAAGGCACTTGTAAGAGCCAACCTTTCCCTGCTATCTATCTATCCATCTATCTGTCTGTCTATATATATCTGTCTGTCCGTCTGTCCGTATTTACCTACAATGGCCTACTTTTATCCTGACCCCCTTGACCCCCAGCGCCAAGAAGGAACCCATATGGAAAAGATATATATAAAATTTGTATCTCCTTTGTATGAAACTTGTATGTAAAGTATACAGCAGTGAAACCAGATGTAAGATCCTTAGTAAATTTGAACAAAATGAAACTTGTATGATTTGGATATTTATAAGAACAATATATGAGAGTGATGTTGCATACAATATCCTTAGTAGAAAAATGTAATATCAAACTTATATGAGTCGGGCAATCAACAGTGAAACTAAACTTTTGCAAATATTATATAAAATACTTACACATTTTACTTGTGGTGCCACAAATGTGAGACGTTTAAATAAACAAGATTTAACAATGAAATTACAGGGAAACAACTAAAAGCAAGTTTTCAACTCATAATGACAATGGACTTTTTTTGTTTTTATTTTGCTATGTCTAGCATTTTTGCAAAATATAATAATAATAATAATAATAATAACATTTTATGAACAATTATAGCCAATAATATTCATTCAATTCTTCTTGTTGACATACTTTTTAATATTGCACAAGATCAGCAGATTACACTAGGATCAGGACAGTACAGTAGTCATTTTTTGGACAAATATTTCATTTTCTGCTCAGAAACCCAAAATCTATTACTCCATCTTCACATTTAGTTGACATTCAATCATTTATTTACAGTAATATGTATTCAGTAGCCGACAAACGATTGAGCTGGACTGTTGACACTGTATGTACATACATGGTCTAACTATCAGAGTGGCATGTATGGCTTTGTGGAAGCCTGTGGGAAAGTGGACAGTTGACATGTAGCTCAGTTGAGTTCTGATTAGAGAACCTCTAGCCAACTTCTGCACTGTACAATTCCCATATTTTCCTATGGCATATAAACATTGATCACCCATGTCAATAAAGTGTGAGACTGTAAAAATACTTCCATCCTTCAAAAGCACAACAGAGTTGTTTCTTTGTTTTGTTTTGCTGTAGGTATGACCATGAACAACAACACCATTTACAGCAATTCTCTTGTAGTAACTCACCATAGAGTTTGTAGGAACTTCTCTCACTGTGTGGAGAGCAGCTTGGTCACTAAGAGATATTAATCTCACATTTGGTGGACACCTCAGTCACCTCAGCAAACTTTTTGGCATGCTGGTTTCCCTGTCTCATTTCATTGCCATGGTATATTGGTACACAAACAGCCATTATGGACAGACACCTCTTATCTATTAAACCTCCAAGTATTGTTGTGGCTTAATTATATCAAACAATGGTAAATCTGCAAGAACAGATGAGCCCTTTATGCCCAATATGGTCTTCCCTTCTCTTTCAGCTATTTGTCCTATTTCTACTGTGGTTTTATGATTTCTGTCACTTGGCTTTTCATCTGGACATGTGTAAACCCATTTGTCAAAAACTGCTTTGCTAAACGGAGGAAAGCACGGGATAATGCAACTCGTTTGCATATTTGTTGTGGAACAGCTTGGCTACTTTTTACTTGTTTCAGGAGGTACCCGTTGAAATCTTCAAACATGAAGGCTGAGTGAGCCCATAGAGGACCCCAGTGTAAAACGCTTTTACTTAAATGCAGTAGTGAATGAACATTGAATCTCCAACAAAGTACACTAATGCGTCATGTGCGTGATTTATCAGCTCAGCATTTAATTCAGACCCCAATAGAATGCTTATGCCCTCTATCAGTAATGCCCAATGAGAGTGATACCTCTGTGGAAGTATGCCTTTCAGAACTGGCAAGCTGGAGCCGGTTTTACAGTGTTTGCCATGCTGTGTAAAGCCAAAGAAATGCCCGCAAAAAATCAAATCATACAAATCATTTGGGCGGATTTGCTAGGAGTATGGTAAAATATCAGGATACGCCAATCAAAGGCAACGTGGGGTGGGTCATGCCCATCATGCCACAGCATGCCTGGCAGCTATCAACGAGAGACCTTGGCATGGTCACGCGTGGCACGCAGGGCCACCTCATCGCTGCCTGTCCCTTGAAGGCGGACCTTGTGGTGAGTCATTTCACGGCCGTCACCCCCACCTCACAAAAATTAACTACAGTTAAGATCACGCACCTTTGCAAAGACATTGAGCTGGGGGCTTTGATTGACTCTTGGGGGTTAGCTCGGAAACTGGGGCTCCAGGCGGAGTCACTAAGTAAGCCTATTAAGGTGAGTGCGCTCACCGGGGACGCACTATTTAACATTTTACACATTTCGGAGCCAGTGGACACTCACATCGGTGATCATTGGGAGCGCATTAGGCTCTATTTGATAAACTCTCCTCTGCACTCTCTCATCCTCAGGCTCCCATGGCTGGTGCGCCACAACCCAAGCATTAACTGGGGCACCGGTGACATTACAGGGTGGGGGGAGGGTTGTAAGGACCGTTGACGGGGGCCACAGCCCCAAGATAAAGCTGTGACTTTCAATAATGTTTCTGCTCACTCTCGCAGAGGTTTTTAGCAAGAGTAAGGCCACAGCTCTTCCACCTCATCGCTCCCATGATTGCGCCATCGAGCTCTTGCCGGGCTCCACCATCACCAAGGGCCAGCTTTATGCGGTTTCTGGGCCTGAGAGGCAGGCCATGAAAAACTGTATTGAAACCTCTCTGAAAGCGGGCCTGATTCGACCATCCTCATCCCCAGCCGGTGCTGGGTTCTTTTTTGTGGGGAAAAAGGATGGGTCTCTCCGTCCTTGTATTGACTATATCCCCCTCAACGAAATCACTGAAGAATATCCCCTTCCCCTCATGACTTCAGTCTTCGACCAACTTCAGCAGGCACAGATCTTCACCAAATTAGATCTGCGTAATGCATATCACCTCGTCCGCATTCGGGAAGGGGATGAATGGAAAATTGGATTTAATACACCATCTGGCCACTATGAGTATCTTGTTATGCCATTTGGTCTCACAAACGCCCCCGTAGTTTTTCAGTCCATGATTAATGATGTGTTGAGAGACTTTCTTGATCACTTTGTATATGTTTATATTGATGACATCCTCCCAACTTGGAGACTCACAAGAAACACGTCAAACTCGTTCTGCAGCGTCTCCTAGACAATAGGTTATTTGTGAAAGCAGAAAAGAGAGAATTCCATGCCGACACCATCTCCTTCCTGGGCTTTATTGTAGCACCCGACAGCCGCAAGAACGTGCAGCAATTTCTAGGCTTTGCCAACTTTTACAGGCGGTTTATCAGAGGCTTCAGCGTAGGGCTGGGCGATAATTCGATCTCCGTTCGGGATTGCGATAAAATTTTGATCAATTTCGATAATATGCTTGGGACATATTATTCGATATGACATTAAAAAAAGTAGGCCTAGGCGCAACAACACCAGCATCAGAGTTTGCAAAATATGCCAGCGGGTAGTACCAGCCAGGATGGGGAACACAACAAACCTCTTCAATCACCTGAAACGGCACCACCCCACTAATTACACTCGGAGAGTGTGACACTGCGGGCTCAAGCTAGCATGACACCACACACACAGCCAAGCAAGGCCACCACTTCGCCCGTTAGCATCAATAAACAACAATCCTTCCAGTCGTGCTTTGCAGCCATTGCACCGTATGAAAAACAGTCAAAGCAGAGCAAAACTATAACGAGCGCTATCACTTATTGCCTCGCTAAAGATATGATGCCCCTGAACACAGTGGAAAAAGAAGGCTTCAGTCAACTGATCAAAGTGTTAGACCCCAGGTACGAGCTCCCTGGTAGAAAATACTTTTCTCGGACGGCAATGCCACAGGTTTATGATGAATGCCGTCGAAAGGTCGAAATTCATCTGAATGATATAAAATACTTTGCCACCACCACCGATCTATGGTCTAGCCGTACATCGGAGCCATATATGAGTCTCACAATTCATTTCATTGACGAGGAGTGGGCTCTACACAGCAAATGCTTACAGACAGCATACTTCCCAGAGGACCATACTGGGGAAATCATCAGCCAGGGGCTGGAGGATGCATTCAAATCCTGGGGCCTTAGGGAAGACCGACAGGTGTGCATCACAACAGACAATGGGGCAAACGTTGTCATGGCTGTTTCTCAAAGGCTGGTCCTGGCTGCAGTACTTTGGTCATCGGCTGCACCTTGCCATTGGTAAGTTCATGATGATATATATAGGCTATATTAAAAAAAGTTCATGATGATGTCAAAGACTTAAATACTTTTGGCAACATTACATTTTCAGCTCTAAAAATAGCTCAGTGTAATGGTTCGTATTCTTATACACTGTTGCCCATAAAGCAGGAATAAAATGTATATTTTTACCTCAACTGGTAACTGGGACTCAGTAGCCTATGTAATTATTGCACCTGGTAATTACTGATGTGTATAAATTGGAATAGAAATAGGAATGTATCTGAAAACAAAATTATCTCAACTTTACATGCCTCAATAAACCAATGTACAGGCTATCACTTTATAACAATTGATACTGATACTAGGTGATAATTCGATTATTACTAACATTTTGCATCTAAGATGTATTTGAATTAAGAGTTTATATTCTATCACTGTACTCAACTTAAATTGAGGAAAAATATGTGTATGTGTGTAGTCTAATTGATTTTCATATCAAGGATGTCATGACAATATTATGATTTATTATTATAAGAAGACAGAAACACATTTTTAAATAATACTTACATTTTTGTCATCTACAGAGCGAAGTGTGAGAGACAAGAGAATAGAGAGAGTCATGGGTGTGAGCAAAAAAGTGGTTAGTACTTTCTCATCCTCATGGAAGAAGAAAAAAGAACTAACAGCTGCACAAAAGGAACTCGACCTACCTGAGCACCGGTTGATAACAGATTTGAAATCCAGAGCTGTGGCACAGATCCTGGGTGACTGTCAGAGCACACCACAGTCTACTCTCACACCTACAGCTACTGCTACAGCTTCAGCTCCACCAGCCAAAATGCAGAGGAAGACACTGGGCAGCTTTTTCAAGAAGTCCTACTCTGTTTCTACCTCTAGTCTAACAGATGAGCAGGATGTTGAGGCTGAACTGAACAGTTACCTGCTAGCTCCAGAAGTAGACGGTGAGACCAACCCCCTGGCATGGTGGAAAACCCACTGCACATCATACCCCAGAGTGAGCTTCCTGGCAAAGCGGTATCTATGTATTCCTGCCACCAGCTCACCCTCGGAGCGTGCTTTTAGTACAAGTGGCAATATTGTGTCCTGCCATAGGGCAGCTTTAAAGCCAGATGTGGTGGACAGACTTGTCTTTCTTGCAAAAAACCTATAATGGGGTAAATGATGTTCACTAGTGCACAAGATATAGAATAACTGTGACTGATTTACTATGTTTACATATGTGCAATTTTCAGATTTCATTCTAGTTATAAAACATTTCTAGAGATCTACCTTAATCGTTCAGGTAGTATTTGTGCCAGGGCCATGTTTACTCTTTTTGTTCTTGAGATGTTCACTGTCCAACCAAAGCAATCTGATCTGATAGTGTTCACAGCTGTTATATACAATGTTTCAATAAGTAAAAGTTTGTATTATTGTGTAAAGGGAGATTTACAAATGATGTGCACAACCTTTAATTTTTGCATTTTTCAATACCTCCAACAAATCTCTGGGAGATAAACCAGTATAATAGTATTATAGTGGTTTAGTTTTTTATTTATTTTGTCTTTGTTTAGCACTTTAATGTGTCAGAGGGTCGGACCCACATGTTTACTTAGTTTGGTTTTGGGCTGCCTCAACAAATATTTGAGATTATTATTGTTTAATAATTGTTTTGTTTTTTTAATTCTGTATGAGCGAAAGCATTTTGTGCTCATTATTGGAAGGCATTTTCTTATGTTATTAAACTTTATTATAAAGTTTCAGTGAATCTCTTGTTTCTTCAAGCTTCTGGATGTCCCTCACACTGGCAGCATTTGCAAAAACTACATATCGTGATAAGAATCGAGATCGATCAATATGGAAAAACATAACGTGATTAAAAAAAAATTCCATATCGCCCAGCCCTACTTCAGCGCGATCGCAGTTCCTCTCCACACTCTCACTTCTCCACAGGTGCCATTCCACTGGTCCGCTGAGGCGGACGCAGCCTTCCAAGAGCTTAAGCGGCGGTTCACCACAGCGCCCATCCTCACGCTTCCCAACCCCTCTCGCCAGTTCATGGTGGAGGTCGACTCTTCCAATGAGGTGATCGGGGCTGTTCTGTCCCAGTGAGCAGAGTCAGACCACAAGATTCACCCATGTGCTTTCCAGTCACGACGCCTGACAGCAGCGGAGCGGAACTATGACGTGGGAAATCGAGAGCTGCTGGCAGTGAAGGTGGCGCTGGAGGAGTGGTGGCACTGGCTGGAGGGGGCACAACACCCGTTCTTGGTTTGGACAGACCACAAGAACTTGCAGTACATAAGAAAGGCCAAACGGTTGAATTCCCGTCAAGCCCGCTGGACATTGTTTTTTAACCGTTTTCAATTTTATCTATCTTACAGACCGGGGTCGAAAAATACTAAGCATGATGCCCTGTCCCGTCTTTTCAGCCCCGAGCCCGTGGCCACGGAACCTGAGCCCATCCTTCCACTTAACCGTGTGGTTGGAGCGGTTACCTGGCCCATAGAAGCCGAGGTGAAGCAGGCGAATGCTGAGACCCCTCCACCTAGTGGGTGCCCCGATAATCGTCTATTTGTTCCTGTTAATCTGCGCCCACTCGTCTCTGCTCACCTGCCATCCGGGCGTACATCGAACCATGTTCGCCATCGCGCAGCGGTTCTGGTGGCCGTCCATGGAACCGGAGGTTCGGGAGTATGTTGAGGCGTGTCCAGTCTGTGCCAGGAACAAGAACTCCTCCAGAGCCCGCGCCGGCCTGCTGCAGCCTCTCCCCATTCCATCCCAACCGTAGGCAGAGACCTCCATGGACTTTGTCATGGGGCTCCCGATCTCCAAAGGTAACACTACGGTTTTAACCGTGGTGGACAGATTCTCCAAGATGGCACATTTTATAGCCTTGCCCAAGCTGCCGTCAGCTAAGGAGACGGCTGAAGTTATGATGAACAATGTGTGGGGACATTGTGTCAGATTTGGGGGCCCAATTTGTCTCACGGTTCTGGAGGGAGTTCTGCAAACTCATTGGAGCTACTGCGTGCCTCACATCGGGTTACCATCCTGAGGCTAACGGCCAGACGGAACGCCTCAATCAACAGCTGGAGACCGGCCTCCGGTGCCTGGTGGCACAGAATCCTGCATCATGGAGCCAACACCTGACATGGGTTGAGTACGCCCATAATTCCCTTCCCACCTCTGCCACCGGTATGTCCCCCTTTAATTTTGTTTGGTTACCAACCCCCGGTCTTTTCTGAGTCCGAACCTGAGGTGTCTGTGCCCTCCGCCCATGCCCTAGTTTGCCGCTGCCGCCGCATCTGGGCAACAGCGCACCAGACGCTAATCCGCCAGGGGGACAGAGTTAAGAGAGCAGCAGACCGCAGGAGGAGACCGGCCCCTGTCTATCAGCCCGGCCAGCGAGTACGGCTTGCTGCCAAGGAACTGCCACTTCAGGTAGAATCACGTAAACTAGCTCCACGCTTTGTAGGACTGTTCCCCATCTCAAGGATCATCAATCCAGCGGCTGTGCGCCTTCGTCTGCCCCGGTCCCTCAGGGTACATCCCACCTTTCACATCAGCAAGGTTAAGCCGTTCAAAGAAAGTGTCATGTTGCCGGCAACCAAGCCACCCCCATCTCCCAGAATGGTCGAAGGGGGGCCCGTCTATACTGTAAAGAAACTGTTGACGGTGCAAAGTCGAGGTAGGCAGTTCCTCGTAGACTGGGAGGCGTACGGACCAGAAGTTCATAGTTTGTGGTATTTGTAGTGTGTTTATTCCTCGGAAGAGTGATTTTTTTGTTAGACTTTTTGCCATTTAGTTTTTCAGAGCTCCTAAGTTTAGTTCACCTTTTTACCTGCTTCTCCCTCGATTGAGGCGCTTTTTGTTCATTGCTATTTTTTAAGAATAAAGCCTTGTCAGCTAATCCAGAGCTCTGCATCCGAGTCCTCTCCTTGAGTTCCTGCTTGATATACGCGTTATTAGGCAACCCGTAAACTTAATGCACTGCTGAGGGAAAGTGAACCACTGGAGCTGACCAAGAGGGTCAGTCCGCCCTCAAAAATATCAGGATGATTCGGATGACTCAGATCCAGATGGGACTCAGATTCTGACTCAGCCATTGCAAGTCAAGGTGACATCTATTTGCTTTTAACTGTTTTGAGATGACCATATTTTTTGGTTGCGTCATGTAAATAGAATGATATTCTTTTCTCTTTCACTCTCTGTATACCCAGAATTCAAAGGTTCTCACAAGGAAAGACCCTGCAGAGGAATTCCTTGCAGTGTACAGCGATTCACTGCCAGATGAAAATCTGACAAAGACAGTGTACGTATTAAAGCGGGAGATCCGAGATCTTAAAGAAGAGAATGCTAATTTGAAGGACTTGATTGTCGAAGGTATCACTTCTTGTCACTTATTTAACAATTACACAACCAAAACACTTTAGTCATACTTTATATTGTACTAAAGAATGATGTACCGTTTTTGTTTGTCATCTTCTGTGTATAGATGTGCCTGAACTCCTAAAGACCATTGAAGCGTGTAATTGATTTGGCTGAAACTCCTAAGAGATCCAGTTCGGAGCTGAGCACACCACCATTGCCCCCCCAAAGTTCTCAGGAGTCCAGGCTCAGTTCATCATCTGCAGATTCACTGCTGTCCGTTCCCAGATCTTCACCATCTAGCTCCAGATCAGAGTCTGTTCCATCAAAAAGGGACTCCCAGTCATCCAAGGTAATTGATTTTTAAAGAATAAATAAATCCAGTGCATAAATTGGATCTGCTGACTCTCAGATGTACATGTATGAGTATGGAAGATCTAATTTTTGTTTTAATGTCTTAAGTCTCTAGGGGTGAGCAAACTATATTTAAATCCTAAATACTCACAATGTCTCCTTGTTTGAACAGGTGGTGATCCATCCTGGGACTGGAGTCATGGTTGAGAAACTGGCATGGGCCTATGCAGTAAATTCAAATTCAGCAACAGTATTTGTGAGGCATCTGCTCACAGCAGTCTTCCCAACGGAGATACTGCTGGTGAGCAATCTTCATGGGGGGAAACAAGGCAGGAGAGGAGATGCTCGTCTACCTCTGGACAAAACTAAACTGGATGCCATCTACAGTAAGTTTTCAACCTTTTATGGTATGTGTTTTGGCAATAGACCATGCTTTTTTTACTGATTTCATACACCATTTCCTGCATTTTACAGTGTCAGACTTTCATGTCAGTTGTGTTAAATTCTATGAAACACATAGAGAACGTACAATTTCTACCCAACATTTCAATTGTTAATGAAACAATGCATTGCCAAATGGAAGAACGTAATTTATTATTATCTTGCTTGTATAATGTTTTATATACACAGGTGTAATTAGTGCTGTCAAGAGATTTAAAAAATTGAGAGATTAATTTTGATCTGTAATGACTTGATCTAATTACACTTTTTTAATCTCACCTACAGCTAGATAAGCTTTCAATTTGAGGTGTTTTCATTTAAATTCATTACCTTATTGTTGCAGATCAAAAGATTGCCATACAACAAAAAAGTGGCTTTATGAAATTATTGTTTTTAACAGACAAACAGATGCTGCTAGCTATTAACATTCTGCTGTAGCCTATTTGAGACTAGTCCCAAGTGCTGTCTGCAACCTTTAGTCACCAGGGGTGACAATATGCTTTTGTGTTCTTTTGTGAGTCTCCAAATTATAAGAAAATAAAAATAAAATAAAACATCAAGTCAACACTTTTTTGAGCAATACAAATACTGAACACTGAACTTCTTGAATCCACATGAAAACGCAGTTTCACCCCAAACAACTTTTCTTATTCGTTTGGAAAAAATCTCCATAAACACGTCATCGTTTCCAGAAATATCTGTGTACACAGATCCACTGAAAACGCTGTAGTAGGCTACACACGCAGGGCCTGTATGTGGACATTAATATAACGCAATGATGCTTTTTTATTGGTTACTTTCATATTAATAATTGTACTGTTATTCTTTTCCATTTTCCCCTATTGTGCTCATATATAGGTGCAACGCTTGACAGGTGGCCTGGGACCCAGCCCTCCAGCATTGGCACCACAATCAATGCCAAGATCACAGAGCTCCGTGCCAAAAGTAAAATTGTTTCTGTTACAACACTCACTTAAAACACTGTTTACCATGCCACAAGCATGAACCACCTGGTAGTTACTGTTACTGTTCCAGTGTCACATTTGTAGCCAGGTTTTACCTGTTAGAGGGAAATTGTTTTTAGTGGACAGGTTTTTATCCCTCCCTAGTTTTGCCCATGTTGATGTTCACTGTAATATCAGTTCACTGTAAATAAAGCCTATCAAATTAAAAGTTTGCCGAACTGCCATTTTTTTCAGCATTACAGATATTGAAAGATTGCATTTATAGACTGCAGTTATGTAGCTGGGATGGTAGAAAGTAGTGTTGCAGTATTAAAGGGAAAATGTACTTTCATATGTGAGTCACGTGTTTCTTATTTACAGAAATTAAAATGAGGTTGTATGAAATTATTCATAAAAAAGTATAAAATTTGTATAATCATATTGCAAAATGCATGGGCTGACATTTCAGAATTCTTTTACAAAAAGCATAAAGAAAACATAGTTTACCATGGCATTACATTTCCATAACATACAAAAAAATCTATATGTAATGGTATATATTCATATATTTTTTTATACAGATTTTTATTAGATGCCATTTAAAAAACTTATATTCAACATATAGAGACAGCATAATTCACCCACAAAAAATATTCACTTTTCATACAGAAAATCTACATATAGTGGTATTTATTCATACGTATATGTAAAGTATATGTCTTTAAACAGATATGGTAAAAAAAAAAGTGCAAAAATTATATGAAACGTGTATGGAGAACATACGTTGACATGTGCTTTCCACATATAGTGTTCACATGATTCTTATATAATCCTTTTTATTATCTTATATAATAATAATGTGAAAGTGGCCACTTTCAGGAGTAAATCATATACTTTACATGGAACACATAATACATGAAACATAAACTCAAGGCATACATTATTTTATAATTGCCATTGGGTTGATTCATGATCAAATCCTTGCTGAAGCCAGGGTAAGGTTTTAACATCCTTTTGTCCATGAATTCATCTCAGTACGTCAGCAACTCAATCTAACAAGATCATCGATTTAACAGAAGGCTGCAAAGGATGGCAAACGAGTCCGTGGCAGACCCTCACCAAGCTGACTGCCCCACTGGCTATCAAAGTCGTGCAATCTATATTAATACACCAACAGTCTGAGCATGCACATACATGTTTTCCCATGTACAGTACATTGCATTGAGAAAGAGGGGCAGCCCCAGCTTTGCCCCACCTGCTGCGCCTCCGTAGCCATACTGCAGAAGCAAATCAGGACAATGGCGGCAGTGAGGGAGCAGGGAGCAATAAATATGAAATAAAGTCCTAACACAAATTATATGCAATTTAGAAATATGCCATATTCATAAATAAGAATTTAATAGAAAATGATAACTATTGAGAATTAATAATAATACTGTATTATAATAATGATAATAATAATAATAATATTTTTTTCTGGTGACCAGTCACCAGTGCTTGCTACAAACAGAATGAATTCACTTTTCAGAATTCAGAATTTGAATTCACTTTTCTTTTGGACAGTTTGCATCTTACCAACTGTGCAAGCACAGCATTGCACCTGCCATGTCCCGAACATCACTTTGTCGGCTGGAAAACCGGTCATCTTGATTACCATC